>NC_088240.1:23244713-23459713 GCF_036934945.1 Oncorhynchus masou masou | reverse complement strand
AGCATCATGTTGTGGGGGTTGTTTGCTGCAGGAGGGACTGGTGCACTTCACAAAATAGATGCATCATGAGGAAAGGAAAATGATGTTGATATATTGAAGCAACATCTCAAGACATCAGTCAGGAAGTTAAAGCTTGGTCGCAAATGGGTCTTCCAAATGGACAATGACCCCAAGCATACTTCCAACGTAGTGGCAAAATGGCTTAAGGACAACAAAGGTTTTGGAGTGGCCATCACAAAGCCCTGACCTCAATACCATTGGAAAATTTGTGAGCAGAACTGAAAAAGTGTGTGCAAGTAAGGAGGCCTACACACCTGTCTCTGTCAGGAGGAATGGGCCTAAATTCACCCAATTTATTGTGGGAAGCTTGTGGAAGGCTACCCAAAATGTTTGACTCAAGTTAAACAATTTAACGGCAATGCTACCAAATACTAATTGAGTGTATGTAAACTTCTGACCCACTGGGAATGTAATGAAAGAAATACAAGCTGAAATTGTCAGGCATTAGGTGCATAGGTGGCAGGGAAGTCAGGCACAGGAGAGTCAAACGGAGTGTAAAATGGAGTCTTTTAATAAAGTCCACGTAACATGCTCCATAACACTAAAAGGTACATAGACAAACATGGGTACGAAGGACCCGAAGCGGACCTATACAACAACAAACTATACTGACAATAAAACAATCTCTTACAAAGACATGAGGGGAAACAGAGGGTTAAATACACAACAGGTAATGAATGGGATTTAAAACAGGTGTGTGGGAAGACAAGACAAAACCAATGGAAAATGAAAAATGGATCAATGATGGCTAGAAGACCGGTGACGTCGAACGCCGAGCACCGCCCGAACAAGGAGAGGCAACGACTTCGGCAGAAGTCGTGACAGAAATAAATAATTCTCTCTATGATTATTCTGACATTTCACATTCTTAAAATAAAGTGGTGATCCTAACTGACCTAAGACAGGGAATTTTTACTCCTCCGATTAAAGGTCAGGAATTGTGAAAAACTGAGTTTAAATGTTTGTGGCTGATGTGTATGTAAACTTCCGACTTCAACTGTTTATCATTACTTTTAAAGTCCCAAAATGGATGTAGCAAATGCCCCTTTAGATTTTTAATATTTTTTTTTTACCTTCAACTTAATCAATAATCACATTAAATAAACAATGCTTTTCAGAAATGACTTTGTCAAGCAACAAAATGATTAGGGTTTTACAATGATGGTGACAACTTTTTGGGGTTGAGTGGGGTAAAATCTGGGAGCACAGAGGGTCATGTCAAAATGATGAATTTTGGCACATTAGCAGGCCTTTATTCTTATTGAAAAGATGATTTATTGAATGAATTTTCCATGTAGTTTATATTAAAGGGCACTTCATGTAATATAACAGGCTTTTAATAATGCAATATATGTGCACAATTTCCACTTAAAATATTGAAGGAATGCAAAAGGCACACGTTTCCTGGAACAAGCCGTCTAACTTCAGTAAAGTGATATCTGAGTCATTATCAGGATTGTGATGTGTGTCCTTGCCCTAACTTCTGGAATGAAACAGACAAGTCTTATATAAGAGTCTTCTTCTCTCCGTTCATCGCTCATTTCTCTCTGGTCGAGTCTGTTGATGTTTCTCTCTGTCCTCAGGATCAGTTACATGAAGATGGCAACAGGGTGCCTACGCAGAAAGTACTACATTTATGGATATATCATATAACCAACATACCGACATGGCATGAGTTAGTTGCGTAAAGATACCGGTACACTCCTGCATACCCAGAAGCACATATGTTTTTAATGCTCTGTTCCTAGTACCCTGCTAGTACCCTGCTTTGTGTGATGTATTGTTGTCTCTACCTTCTTGCCCTTTGTGCTGTTGTCTGTGCCCAATAATGTTTGTATGTTTTGTGCTGCTACCATTTGTTGCTACCATGTTGTTGTCATGTTGTGTTGCTACCATACAGTGTTGTCATGTGTTGCTGCCTTGCTATGTTGTTGTCTTAGGTCTCTCTTTATGTAGTGTTGTGTTGTCTCTCTTGTGGTGATGTGTGTGTTTTGTCCTGTATGTATATGTTGTTTTTATTTGTATTCCCAGCCCCCATCCCTGCAGGAGGTCTTTTGCCTTTTGGTAGACCGTCATTGTAAAAAATGATTTGTTCTGAACTGACTTGCCGAGTTAAATATAGGTTAAATTAAAAAAACTGCAGTCACAATCACATAACACACACCATTCAATCCAACTCTGTCCCCCGGTTTCCTGGGATCAGTCAAAAACACTACTCTGCACCACACTGTGTGAATACTGCATGTTTGGATCTGTGTATTCAAACAAAGAAGTGTTCAAAAAACCAAAACTGTTCTGAAGAAAGAAGTTGTGCTCATGCTGAGAGGAGTTAGAACTCTTAGACTAAGTTGTAAATTCCTCAACATTCTGGCTGTCTGCAAGAGTAGCCAGGAAACAGAGAGCGTCTGTAGAGCATTAGGTATTGTTAGACATCAAACTACCTCTTGTATAGAACATACTGTCTGAAAGGCCTGACTTGTTGGCAGACAAACACAGTCTGGTCATAAGCCCAATAACTCAGCCGTGTCTCCCTGTGTGTGTGTGTGTGTGTGTGTGTGTGTGTGTGTGTGTGTGTGTGTGTGTGTGTGTGTGTGTGTGTGTGTGTGTGTGTGTGTGTGTGTGTGTGTGTGTGTGTGTGTGTGTGTGTGTGTGTGTGTGTGTGTGTGTGTGTGTGAGAGAGAGAGTGAGAGAGAGAGATGTAAACAGTACCATGCTCTGTTGTGGGAGCCTGCATGTGTAAGAGAGAGGGAGAGCTTCTGGTCTGACTCAGTAGCAGGGCTCACGTCACACACCGGCTATGGGATCAGTGTAAACAAACACACAAGGGATGTTTTTATCAATTCAATCAAGGGGGTTTCTCTCCTACCTCTTCTTCTCTCTCTCTGTCAGATCCTTCAGCACGAGACGGATGAAGGGATAAAGGGATGGATGGTGTGAATGGGTTGCAGGTCAGGTTCCGTATTGCTCAGTTGGTAGGCCATGGCAGTTGCAACGCAAGGATTGGGACCACAATGGAAGAGAGAGAGAGAGACCACTATGGAAGAGAGAGAGAGACCACTATGGAAGAGAGAGAGAGACCACTATTGAAGAGAGAGAGAGAGACCACTATGGAAGAGAGAGAGAGACCACTATGGAAGAGAGAGAGAGACCAATATGGAAAATGTATGCACTCACTACTGAAAGTCGCGCTGGATAAGAGCATCTGCTAAATGACTCAAATGTAAATGCGAAAATGTGTCAGAGAGGGAGGAAGAGATGAAGGGACCATGGAGTTCCATCTATGTGACCCAGTTACCTGGCATGTCCACATTTTGGGTTTGCCCATCTGGCCAGCACACCCCTCCTCTCTCCCACATGCATCTCCTGCCTCTCCTCCTTTCCCTCCACTTATCCTCATGTCTCCCTCCTTCTCCCCTCTCCTCCTTTCCCTCCACTTATCCTCATGTCTCCCTCCTTCTCCCCTCTCCTCCTTTCCTTCCACTTATCCTCATGTCTCCCCCTTCTCCCCTCTCCTCCTTTCCCTCCACTTATCCTCATGTCTCCCCCTTCTCCCCTCTCCTCCTTTCCCTCCACTTATCCTCATGTCTCCCCCTTCTCCCCTCTCCTCCTTTCCTTCCACTTATCCTCATGTCTCCCTCCTTCTCCCCTCTCCTCCTTTCCCTCCACTTATCCACATGTCTCCCCCTTCTCCCCTCTCCTCCTTTCCCTCCACTTATCCTCATGTCTCCCCCTTCTCCCCTCTCCTCCTTTCCCTCCACTTATCCACATGTCTCCCCCTTCTCCCCTCTCCTCCTTTCCTTCCACTTATCCTCATGTCTCCCTCCTTCTCCCCTCTCCTCCTTTCCTTCCACTTATCCTCATGTCTCCCCCTTCTCCCCTCTCCTCCTTTCCCTCCACTTATCCTCATGTCTCCCCCTTCTCCCCTCTCCTCCTTTCCTTCCACTTATCCTCATGTCTCCCCCTTCTCCCCTCTCCTCCTTTCCTTCCACTTATCCTCATGTCTCCCCCTTCTCCCCTCTCCTCCTTTCCCTCCACTTATCCACATGTCTCCCCCTTCTCCCCTCTCCTCCTTTCCTTCCACTTATCCTCATGTCTCCCTCCTTCTCCCCTCTCCTCCTTTCCCTCCACTTATCCACATGTCTCCCCCTTCTCCCCTCTCCTCCTTTCCCTCCACTTATCCTCATGTCTCCCCCTTCTCCCCTCTCCTCCTTTCCCTCCACTTATCCACATGTCTCCCCCTTCTCCCCTCTCCTCCTTTCCTTCCACTTATCCTCATGTCTCCCTCCTTCTCCCCTCTCCTCCTTTCCCTCCACTTATCCTCATGTCTCCCCCTTCTCCCCTCTCCTCCTTTCCCTCCACTTATCCTCATGTCTCCCTCCTTCTCCCCTCTCCTCCTTTCCCTCCACTTATCCTCATGTCTCCCCCTTCTCCCCTCTCCTCCTTTCCTTCCACTTATCCTCATGTCTCCCCCTTCTCCCCTCTCCTCCTTTCCCTCCACTTATCCACATGTCTCCCCCTTCTCCCCTCTCCTCCTTTCCTTCCACTTATCCTCATGTCTCCCTCCTTCTCCCCTCTCCTCCTTTCCCTCCACTTATCCACATGTCTCCCCCTTCTCCCCTCTCCTCCTTTCCTTCCACTTATCCTCATGTCTCCCCCTTCTCCTTTCCCTCCACTTATCCTCATGTCTCCCTCCTTCTCCCCTCTCCTCCTTTCCCTCCACTTATCCACATGTCTCCCCCTTCTCCCCTCTCCTCCTTTCCTTCCACTTATCCTCATGTCTCCCTCCTTCTCCCCTCTCCTCCTTTCCCTCCACTTATCCTCATGTCTCCCTCCTTCTCCCCTCTCCTCCTTTCCCTCCACCTATCCTCATGTCTCCCTCCTTCTCCCCTCTCCTCCTTTCCCTCCACTTATCCTCATGTCTCCCCCTTCTCCTTTCCCTCCACTTATCCTCATGTCTCCCCCTTCTCCCCTCTCCTCCTTTCCCTCCACTTATCCTCATGTCTCCCCCTTCTCCTTTCTCCTCCTTTCCCTCCACTTATCCTCATGTCTCCCTCCTTCTCCCCTCTCCTCCTTTCCCTCCACTTATCCTCATGTCTCCCTCCTTCTCCCCTCTTATCCTCATGTCTCCCCCTTCTCCCCTCTCCTCCTTTCCCTCCACTTATCCTCATGTCTCCCTCCTTCTCCCCTCTCCTCCTTTCCCTCCACTTATCCTCATGTCTCCCCCTTCTCCCCTCTCCTCCTTTCCTTCCACTTATCCTCATGTCTCCCCTTTCTCTCCACGTATCCTCATGTCTCCCTCCTTCTCCCCTCTCCTCCTTTCCCTCCACTTATCCTCATGTCTCCCCCTTCTCCCCTCTCCTCCTTTCCTTCCACTTATCCTCATGTCTCCCCCTTCTCCCCTCTCCTCCTTTCCTTCCACTTATCCTCATGTCTCCCCCTTCTCCCCTCTCCTCCTTTCCCTCCACTTATCCTCATGTCTCCCCTTTCCTTCCACGTATCCTCATGTCTCCCCTTTCTCTCCACGTATCCTCATGTCTCCCCCTTCTCCCCTCTCCTCCTTTCTCTCCACGTATCCTCATGTCTCCCCTTTCTCTCCACATATCCTCATGTCTCCCCCTTCTCCCCTCTCCTCCTTTCCTTCCACTTATCCTCATGTCTCCCCTTTCCCTCCACTTATCCTCATGTCTCCCCCTTCTCCCCTCTCCTCCTTTCCCTCCACTTATCCTCATGTCTCCCTCCTTCTCCCTCTCCTCCTTTCCTTCCACTTATCCTCATGTCTCCCCCTTCTCCCCTCTCCTCCTTTCCTTCCACTTATCCTCATGTCTCCCCCTTCTCCCCTCTCCTCCTTTCCCTCCACTTATCCTCATGTCTCCCCCTTCTCCCCTCTCCTCCTTTCCCTCCACTTATCCTCATGTCTCCCCCTTCTCCCCTCTCCTCCTTTCCTTCCACTTATCCTCATGTCTCCCCCTTCTCCCCTCTCCTCCTTTCCCTCCACTTATCCTCATGTCTCCCCTTTCCTTTCACGTATCCTCATGTCTCCCCTTTCTCTCCACGTATCCTCATGTCTCCCCCTTCTCCCCTCTCCTCCTTTCTCTCCACGTATCCTCATGTCTCCCCTTTCTCTCCACGTATCCTCATGTCTCCCTCCTTCTCCCCTCTCCTCCTTTCCCTCCACTTATCCTCATGTCTCCCCCTTCTCCCCTCTCCTCCTTTCCTTCCACTTATCCTCATGTCTCCCCCTTCTCCCCTCTCCTCCTTTCCTTCCACTTATCCTCATGTCTCCCCCTTCTCCCCTCTCCTCCTTTCCCTCCACTTATCCTCATGTCTCCCCCTTCTCCCCTCTCCTCCTTTCCTTCCACTTATCCTCATGTCTCCCCCTTTTCCCTCTCCTCCTTTCCCTCCACTTATCCTCATGTCTCCCCTTTCCTTCCACGTATCCTCATGTCTCCCCTTTCTCTCCACGTATCCTCATGTCTCCCCCTTCTCCCCTCTCCTCCTTTCTCTCCACGTATCCTCATGTCTCCCCTTTCTCTCCACGTATCCTCATGTCTCCCCCCTCTCCCCTCTCCTCCTTTCCTTCCACTTATCCTCATGTCTCCCCTTTCCTTCCACTTATCCTCATGTCTCCCCTTTCTCTCCACGTATCCTCATGTCTCCCCCTTCTCCCCTCTCCTCCTTTCTCTCCACGTATCCTCATGTCTCCCCTTTCTCTCCACGTATCCTCATGTCTCCCCTTTCTCTCCACGTATCCTCATGTCTCCCCCTTCTCCCCTCTCCTCCTTTCCTTCCACTTATCCTCATGTCTCCCCTTTCCCTCCACTTATCCTCATGTCTCCCCCTTCTCCCCTCTCCTCCTTTCCCTCCACTTATCCTCATGTCTCCCTCCTTCTCCCCTCTCCTCCTTTCCTTCCACTTATCCTCATGTCTCCCCCTTCTCCCCTCTCCTCCTTTCCTTCCACTTATCCTCATGTCTCCCCCTTCTCCCCTCTCCTCCTTTCCCTCCACTTATCCTCATGTCTCCCCCTTCTCCCCTCTCCTCCTTTCCCTCCACTTATCCTCATGTCTCCCCCTTCTCCCCTCTCCTCCTTTCCTTCCACTTATCCTCATGTCTCCCCCTTCTCCCCTCTCCTCCTTTCCCTCCACTTATCCTCATGTCTCCCCTTTCCTTCCACGTATCCTCATGTCTCCCCTTTCTCTCCACGTATCCTCATGTCTCCCCCTTCTCCCCTCTCCTCCTTTCTCTCCACGTATCCTCATGTCTCCCCTTTCTCTCCACGTATCCTCATGTCTCCCTCCTTCTCCCCTCTCCTCCTTTCCCTCCACTTATCCTCATGTCTCCCCCTTCTCCCCTCTCCTCCTTTCCTTCCACTTATCCTCATGTCTCCCCCTTCTCCCCTCTCCTCCTTTCCTTCCACTTATCCTCATGTCTCCCCCTTCTCCCCTCTCCTCCTTTCCCTCCACTTATCCTCATGTCTCCCCCTTCTCCCCTCTCCTCCTTTCCTTCCACTTATCCTCATGTCTCCCCCTTTTCCCCTCTCCTCCTTTCCCTCCACTTATCCTCATGTCTCCCCTTTCCTTCCACGTATCCTCATGTCTCCCCTTTCTCTCCACGTATCCTCATGTCTCCCCCTTCTCCCCTCTCCTCCTTTCTCTCCACGTATCCTCATGTCTCCCCTTTCTCTCCACGTATCCTCATGTCTCCCCCCTCTCCCCTCTCCTCCTTTCCTTCCACTTATCCTCATGTCTCCCCTTTCCTTCCACTTATCCTCATGTCTCCCCTTTCTCTCCACGTATCCTCATGTCTCCCCCTTCTCCCCTCTCCTCCTTTCTCTCCACGTATCCTCATGTCTCCCCTTTCTCTCCACGTATCCTCATGTCTCCCCTTTCTCTCCACGTATCCTCATGTCTCCCCCTTCTCCCCTCTCCTCCTTTCTCTCCACGTATCCTCATGTCTCCCCTTTCTCTCCACGTATCCTCATGTCTCCCCCTTCTCTCCACGTATCCTCATGTCTCCCCTTTCTCTCCACGTATCCTCATGTCTCACCCTTCTCTCCACGTATCCTCATGTCTCCCCCTTCTCTCCACGTATCCTCATGTCTCCCCTTTCTCTCCACGTATCCTCATGTCTCCCCTTCTCCCCTCTCCTCCTTTCTCTCCACGTATCCTCATGTCTCCCCTTTCTCTCCACGTATCCTCATGTCTCCCCCTTCTCTCCACGTATCCTCATGTCTCCCCTTTCTCTCCACGTATCCTCATGTCTCCCCCTTCTCTCCTTCTCTCCACGTATCCTCATGTCTCCCCTTTCTCTCCACGTATCCTCATGTCTCCCTTTTCTCTCCACTTATCCTCATGTCTCCTCCTTCTCCCCTCTCCTCCTTTCTCTCCACGTATCCTCATGTCTCCTCCTTTCTCTCCACGTATCCTCATGTCTCCCCTTTCTCTCCACGTATCCTCATGTCTCCCCTTTCTCTCCACGTATCCTCATGTCTCCCCCTTCTCTCCACGTATCCTCATGTCTCCCCTTTCTCTCCACGTATCCTCATGTCTCCCCTTTCTCTCCACTTATCCTCATGTCTCCTCCTTCTCCCCCTCTCCTCCTTTCTCTCCACGTATCCTCATGTCTCCTCCTTTCTCTCCACGTATCCTCATGTCTCCCCTTTCTCTCCACGTATCCTCATGTCTCCCCCTTCTCTCCACGTATCCTCATGTCTCCCCTTTCTCTCCACGTATCCTCATGTCTCCCCTTTCCCTCCACTTATCCTCATGTCTCCCCCTTCTCCCCTCTCCTCCTTTCCCTCCACGTATCCTCATGTCTCCCCCTTCTCCCCTCTCCTCCTTTCCTTCCACTTATCCTCATGTCTCCCCTTTCCTTCCACGTATCCTCATGTCTCCCCTTTCTCTCCACGTATCCTCATGTCTCCCCCTTCTCCCCTCTCCTCCTTTCCCTCCACTTATCCTCATGTCTCCCCCTTCTCCTCTCTCCTCCTTTCCCTCCACTTATCCTCATGTCTCCTCCTTCTCCCCTCTCCTCCTTTCTCTCCACGTATCCTCATGTCTCCCCCTTCTCCCCTCTCCTCCTTTCCCTCCACTTATCCTCATGTATCCCCCTTCTCCCCTCTCCTCCTTTCCTTCCACTTATCCTCATGTCTCCCCTTTCCTTCCACGTATCCTCATGTCTCCCCTTTCTCTCCACGTATCCTCATGTCTCCCCCTTCTCCCCTCTCCTCCTTTCTCTCCACATATCCTCATGTCTCCCCTTTCTCTCCACGTATCCTCATGTCTCCCCTTTCTCTCCACGTATCCTCATGTCTCCCCCTTCTCCCCTCTCCTCCTTTCTCTCCACGTATCCTCATGTCTCCCCTTTCTCTCCACGTATCCTCATGTCTCCCCCTTCTCTCCACGTATCCTCATGTCTCCCCTTTCTCTCCACGTATCCTCATGTCTCCCCCTTCTCTCCACGTATCCTCATGTCTCCCCTTTCTCTCCACGTATCCTCATGTCTCCCCTTTCTCTCCACTTATCCTCATGTCTCCTCCTTCTCCCCTCTCCTCCTTTCTCTCCACGTATCCTCATGTCTCCTCCATTCTCTCCACGTATCCTCATGTCTCCCCTTTCTCTCCACGTATCCTCATGTCTCCCCTTTCTCTCCACGTATCCTCATGTCTCCCCTTTCTCTCCACGTATCCTCATGTCTCCCCCTTCTCTCCACGTATCCTCATGTCTCCCCTTTCTCTCCACGTATCCTCATGTCTCCCCTTTCTCTCCACTTATCCTCATGTCTCCTCCTTCTCCCCTCTCCTCCTTTCTCTCCACGTATCCTCATGTCTCCTCCTTTCTCTCCACGTATCCTCATGTCTCCCCTTTCTCTCCACGTATCCTCATGTCTCCCCTTTCTCTCCACGTATCCTCATGTCTCTCCTTTCTCTCCACGTATCCTCATGTCTCCCCTTTCTCTCCACGTATCCTCATGTCTCCTCCTTCTCCCCTCTCCTCCTTTCTCTCCACGTATCCTCATGTCTCCTCCTTCTCCCCTCTCCTCCTTTCTCTCCACGTATCCTCATGTCTCCTCCTTCTCCCCTCTCCTCCTTTCTCTCCACGTATCCTCATGTCTCCCCTTTCTCTCCACTTATCCTCATGTCTCCCCTTTCTCTCCACGTATCCTCATGTCTCCTCCTTCTCCCCTCTCCTCCTTTCTCTCCACGTATCCTCATGTCTCCTCCTTCTCCCCTCTCCTCCTTTCTCTCCACGTATCCTCATGTCTCCCCTTTCTCTCCACTTATCCTCATGTCTCCCTTTCTCTCCACTTATCCTCATGTCTCCCCTTTCCTTCCACGTATCCTCATGTCTCCCCTTTCTCTCCACGTATCCTCATGTCTCCCCCTTCTCCCCTCTCCTCCTTTCCCTCCACTTATCCTCATGTCTCCCCCTTCTCCTCTCTCCTCCTTTCCCTCCACTTATCCTCATGTCTCCTCCTTCTCCCCTCTCCTCCTTTCTCTCCACGTATCCTCATGTCTCCCCCTTCTCCCCTCTCCTCCTTTCCCTCCACTTATCCTCATGTCTCCCCCTTCTCCCCTCTCCTCCTTTCCTTCCACTTATCCTCATGTCTCCCCTTTCCTTCCACGTATCCTCATGTCTCCCCTTTCTCTCCACGTATCCTCATGTCTCCCCTTCTCCCCTCTCCTCCTTTCTCTCCACGTATCCTCATGTCTCCCCTTTCTCTCCACGTATCCTCATGTCTCCCCTTTCTCTACACGTATCCTCATGTCTCCCCCTTCTCCCCTCTCCTCCTTTCTCTCCACGTATCCTCATGTCTCCCCTTTCTCTCCACGTATCCTCATGTCTCCCCCTTCTCTCCACGTATCCTCATGTCTCCCCTTTCTCTCCACGTATCCTCATGTCTCCCCCTTCTCTCCACGTATCCTCATGTCTCCCCCTTCTCTCCACGTATCCTCATGTCTCCCCTTTCTCTCCACGTATCCTCATGTCTCCCCCTTCTCCCCTCTCCTCCTTTCTCTCCACGTATCCTCATGTCTCCCCTTTCTCTCCACGTATCCTCATGTCTCCCCCTTCTCTCCACGTATCCTCATGTCTCCCCTTTCTCTCCACGTATCCTCATGTCTCCCCCTTCTCTCCACGTATCCTCATGTCTCCTCCTTTCTCTCCACGTATCCTCATGTCTCCCCTTTCTCTCCACGTATCCTCATGTCTCCCCCTTCTCTCCACGTATCCTCATGTCTCCCCTTTCTCTCCACGTATCCTCATGTCTCCCCTTTCCCTCCACTTATCCTCATGTCTCCCCCTTCTCCCCTCTCCTCCTTTCCCTCCACGTATCCTCATGTCTCCCCCTTCTCCCCTCACCTCCTTTCCTTCCACTTATCCTCATGTCTCCCCTTTCCTTCCACGTATCCTCATGTCTCCCCTTTCTCTCCACGTATCCTCATGTCTCCCCCTTCTCCCCTCTCCTCCTTTCCCTCCACTTATCCTCATGTCTCCCCCTTCTCCTCTCTCCTCCTTTCCCTCCACTTATCCTCATGTCTCCTCCTTCTCCCCTCTCCTCCTTTCTCTCCACGTATCCTCATGTCTCCCCCTTCTCCCTCTCCTCCTTTCCCTCCACTTATCCTCATGTCTCCCCCTTCTCCCCTCTCCTCCTTTCCTTCCACTTATCCTCATGTCTCCCCTTTCCTTCCACGTATCCTCATGTCTCCCCTTTCTCTCCACGTATCCTCATGTCTCCCCCTTCTCCCCTCTCCTCCTTTCTCTCCACGTATCCTCATGTCTCCCCTTTCTCTCCACGTATCCTCATGTCTCCCCTTTCTCTCCACGTATCCTCATGTCTCCCCTTCTCCCCTCTCCTCCTTTCTCTCCACGTATCCTCATGTCTCCCCTTTCTCTCCACGTATCCTCATGTCTCCCCCTTCTCTCCACGTATCCTCATGTCTCCCCTTTCTCTCCACGTATCCTCATGTCTCCCCCTTCTCTCCACGTATCCTCATGTCTCCCCCTTCTCTCCACGTATCCTCATGTCTCCCCTTTCTCTCCACGTATCCTCATGTCTCCCCCTTCTCCCCTCTCCTCATTTCTCTCCACGTATCCTCATGTCTCCCCTTTCTCTCCACGTATCCTCATGTCTCCCCCCTTCTCTCCACGTATCCTCATGTCTCCCTTTCTCTCCACGTATCCTCATGTCTCCCCTTCTCTCCACGTATCCTCATGTCTCCCCTTTCTCTCCACTTATCCTCATGTCTCCTCCTTCTCCCCTCTCCTCCTTTCTCTCCACGTATCCTCATGTCTCCTCCTTTCTCTCCACGTATCCTCATGTCTCCCCTTTCTCTCCACGTATCCTCATGTCTCCCCTTTCTCTCCACGTATCCTCATGTCTCCCCTTTCTCTCCACGTATCCTCATGTCTCCCCCTTCTCTCCACGTATCCTCATGTCTCCCCTTTCTCTCCACGTATCCTCATGTCTCCCCTTTCTCTCCACTTATCCTCATGTCTCCTCCTTCTCCCCTCTCCTCCTTTCTCTCCACGTATCCTCATGTCTCCTCCTTTCTCTCCACGTATCCTCATGTCTCCCCTTTCTCTCCACGTATCCTCATGTCTCCCCTTTCTCTCCACGTATCCTCATGTCTCTCCTTTCTCTCCACGTATCCTCATGTCTCCCCTTTCTCTCCACGTATCCTCATGTCTCCTCCTTCTCCCCTCTCCTCCTTCTCTCCACGTATCCTCATGTCTCCTCCTTCTCCCCTCTCCTCCTTTCTCTCCACGTATCCTCATGTCTCCTCCTTCTCCCCTCTCCTCCTTTCTCTCCACGTATCCTCATGTCTCCCCTTTCTCTCCACTTATCCTCATGTCTCCCCTTTCTCTCCACGTATCCTCATGTCTCCCCCTTCTCCCCTCTCCTCCTTTCTCTCCACGTATCCTCATGTCTCCTCCTTCTCCCCTCTCCTCCTTTCTCTCCACGTATCCTCATGTCTCCCCTTTCTCTCCACGTATCCTCATGTCTCCCCTTTCTCTCCACGTATCCTCATGTCTCCCCCTTCTCCCCTCTCCTCCTTTCTCTCCACGTATCCTCATGTCTCCCCTTTCTCTCCACGTATCCTCATGTCTCCCCCTTCTCTCCACGTATCCTCATGTCTCCCCTTTCTCTCCACGTATCCTCATGTCTCCCCCTTCTCTCCACGTATCCTCATGTCTCCCCCTTCTCTCCACGTATCCTCATGTCTCCCCTTTCTCTCCACGTATCCTCATGTCTCCCCCTTCTCCCCTCTCCTCATTTCTCTCCACGTATCCTCATGTCTCCCCTTTCTCTCCACGTATCCTCATGTCTCCCCCTTCTCTCCACGTATCCTCATGTCTCCCCTTTCTCTCCACGTATCCTCATGTCTCCCCCTTCTCTCCACGTATCCTCATGTCTCCCCTTTCTCTCCACTTATCCTCATGTCTCCTCCTTCTCCCCTCTCCTCCTTTCTCTCCACGTATCCTCATGTCTCCTCCTTTCTCTCCACGTATCCTCATGTCTCCCCTTTCTCTCCACGTATCCTCATGTCTCCCCTTTCTCTCCACGTATCCTCATGTCTCCCCTTTCTCTCCACGTATCCTCATGTCTCCCCCTTCTCTCCACGTATCCTCATGTCTCCCCTTTCTCTCCACGTATCCTCATGTCTCCCCTTTCTCTCCACTTATCCTCATGTCTCCTCCTTCTCCCCTCTCCTCCTTTCTCTCCACGTATCCTCATGTCTCCTCCTTTCTCTCCACGTATCCTCATGTCTCCCCTTTCTCTCCACGTATCCTCATGTCTCCCCTTTCTCTCCACGTATCCTCATGTCTCTCCTTTCTCTCCACGTATCCTCATGTCTCCCCTTTCTCTCCACGTATCCTCATGTCTCCTCCTTCTCCCCTCTCCTCCTTCTCTCCACGTATCCTCATGTCTCCTCCTTCTCCCCTCTCCTCCTTTCTCTCCACGTATCCTCATGTCTCCTCCTTCTCCCCTCTCCTCCTTTCTCTCCACGTATCCTCATGTCTCCCCTTTCTCTCCACTTATCCTCATGTCTCCCCTTTCTCTCCACGTATCCTCATGTCTCCTCCTTCTCCCCTCTCCTCCTTTCTCTCCACGTATCCTCATGTCTCCTCCTTCTCCCCTCTCCTCCTTTCTCTCCACGTATCCTCATGTCTCCCCTTTCTCTCCACTTATCCTCATGTCTCCCCTTTCTCTCCACTTATCCTCATGTCTCCCCTTTCCTTCCACGTATCCTCATGTCTCCCCTTTCTCTCCACGTATCCTCATGTCTCCCCCTTCTCCCCTCTCCTCCTTTCCCTCCACTTATCCTCATGTCTCCCCCTTCTCCTCTCTCCTCCTTTCCCTCCACTTATCCTCATGTCTCCTCCTTCTCCCCTCTCCTGCTTTCTCTCCACGTATCCTCATGTCTCCCCCTTCTCCCCTCTCCTCCTTTCCCTCCACTTATCCTCATGTCTCCCCCTTCTCCCCTCTCCTCCTTTCCTTCCACTTATCCTCATGTCTCCCCTTTCCTTCCACGTATCCTCATGTCTCCCCTTTCTCTCCACGTATCCTCATGTCTCCCCCTTCTCCCCTCTCCTCCTTTCTCTCCACGTATCCTCATGTCTCCCCTTTCTCTCCACGTATCCTCATGTCTCCCCTTTCTCTACACGTATCCTCATGTCTCCCCCTTCTCCCCTCTCCTCCTTTCTCTCCACGTATCCTCATGTCTTCCCTTTCTCTCCACGTATCCTCATGTCTCCCCCTTCTCTCCACGTATCCTCATGTCTCCCCTTTCTCTCCACGTATCCTCATGTCTCCCCCTTCTCTCCACGTATCCTCATGTCTCCCCTTTCTCTCCACGTATCCTCATGTCTCCCCTTTCTCTCCACTTATCCTCATGTCTCCTCCTTCTCCCCTCTCCTCCTTTCTCTCCACGTATCCTCATGTCTCCCCTTTCTCTCCACGTATCCTCATGTCTCCCCCTTCTCTCCACGTATCCTCATGTCTCCCCTTTCTCTCCACGTATCCTCATTTCTCCCCTTTCTCTCCACTTATCCTCATGTCTCCTCCTTCTCCCCTCTCCTCCTTTCTCTCCACGTATCCTCATGTCTCCTCCTTTCTCTCCACGTATCCTCATGTCTCCCCTTTCTCTCCACATATCCTCATGTCTCCCCTTTCTCTCCACGTATCCTCATGTCTCTCCTTTCTCTCCACGTATCCTCATGTCTCCCCTTTCTCTCCACGTATCCTCATGTCTCCTCCTTCTCCCCTCTCCTCCTTTCTCTAAACGTATCCTCATGTCTCCTCCTTCTCCCCTCTCCTCCTTTCTCTCCACGTATCCTCATGTCTCCTCCTTCTCCCCTCTCCTCCTTTCTCTCCACGTATCCTCATGTCTCCCCTTTCTCTCCACTTATCCTCATGTCTCCCCTTTCTCTCCACGTATCCTCATGTCTCCTCCTTCTCCCCTCTCCTCCTTTCTCTCCACGTATCCTCATGTCTCCTCCTTCTCCCCTCTCCTCCTTTCTCTCCACGTATCCTCATGTCTCCCCTTTCTCTCCACGTATCCTCATGTCTCCCCTTTCTCTCCACGTATCCTCATGTCTCTCCTTTCTCTCCACGTATCCTCATGTCTCCCCTTTCTCTCCACGTATCCTCATGTCTCCTCCTTCTCCCCTCTCCTCCTTTCTCTCCACGTATCCTCATGTCTCCTACTTCTCCCCTCTCCTCCTTTCTCTCCACGTATCCTCATGTCTCCTCCTTCTCCCCTCTCCTCCTTTCTCTCCACGTATCCTCATGTCTCCCCTTTCTCTCCACTTATCCTCATGTCTCCCCTTTCTCTCCACGTATCCTCATGTCTCCTCCTTCTCCCCTCTCCTCCTTTCTCTCCACGTATCCTCATGTCTCCTCCTTCTCCCCTCTCCTCCTTTCTCTCCACGTATCCTCATGTCTCCCCTTTCTCTCCACTTATCCTCATGTCTCCCCTTTCTCTCCACTTATCCTCATGTCTCCCCTTTCCTTCCACGTATCCTCATGTCTCCCCTTTCTCTCCACGTATCCTCATGTCTCCCCCTTCTCCCCTCTCCTCCTTTCCCTCCACTTATCCTCATGTCTCCCCCTTCTCCTCTCTCCTCCTTTCCCTCCACTTATCCTCATGTCTCCTCCTTCTCCCTCTCCTCCTTTCTCTCCACGTATCCTCATGTCTCCCCCTTCTCCCCTCTCCTCCTTTCCCTCCACTTATCCTCATGTCTCCCCCTTCTCCCCTCTCCTCCTTTCCTTCCACTTATCCTCATGTCTCCCCTTTCCTTCCACGTATCCTCATGTCTCCCCTTTCTCTCCACGTATCCTCATGTCTCCCCCTTCTCCCCTCTCCTCCTTTCTCTCCACGTATCCTCATGTCTCCCCTTTCTCTCCACGTATCCTCATGTCTCCCCCTTCTCTCCACGTATCCTCATGTCTCCCCTTTCTCTCCACGTATCCTCATGTCTCCCCCTTCTCTCCACGTATCCTCATGTCTCCTCCTTTCTCTCCACGTATCCTCATGTCTCCCCTTTCTCTCCACGTATCCTCATGTCTCCCCCTTCTCTCCACGTATCCTCATGTCTCCCCTTTCTCTCCACGTATCCTCATGTCTCCCCTTTCCCTCCACTTATCCTCATGTCTCCCCCTTCTCCCCTCTCCTCCTTTCCCTCCACGTATCCTCATGTCTCCCCCTTCTCCCCTCACCTCCTTTCCTTCCACTTATCCTCATGTCTCCCCTTTCCTTCCACGTATCCTCATGTCTCCCCTTTCTCTCCACGTATCCTCATGTCTCCCCCTTCTCCCCTCTCCTCCTTTCCCTCCACTTATCCTCATGTCTCCCCCTTCTCCTCTCTCCTCCTTTCCCTCCACTTATCCTCATGTCTCCTCCTTCTCCCCTCTCCTCCTTTCTCTCCACGTATCCTCATGTCTCCCCCTTCTCCCCTCTCCTCCTTTCCCTCCACTTATCCTCATGTCTCCCCCTTCTCCCCTCTCCTCCTTTCCTTCCACTTATCCTCATGTCTCCCCTTTCCTTCCACGTATCCTCATGTCTCCCCTTTCTCTCCACGTATCCTCATGTCTCCCCCTTCTCCCCTCTCCTCCTTTCTCTCCACGTATCCTCATGTCTCCCCTTTCTCTCCACGTATCCTCATGTCTCCCCTTTCTCTCCACGTATCCTCATGTCTCCCCCTTCTCCCCTCTCCTCCTTTCTCTCCACGTATCCTCATGTCTCCCCTTTCTCTCCACGTATCCTCATGTCTCCCCCTTCTCTCCACGTATCCTCATGTCTCCCCTTTCTCTCCACGTATCCTCATGTCTCCCCCTTCTCTCCACGTATCCTCATGTCTCCCCCTTCTCCACGTATCCTCATGTCTCCCCTTTCTCTCCACGTATCCTCATGTCTCCCCCTTCTCCCCTCTCCTCATTTCTCTCCACGTATCCTCATGTCTCCCCTTTCTCTCCACGTATCCTCATGTCTCCCCCTTCTCTCCACGTATCCTCATGTCTCCCCTTTCTCTCCACGTATCCTCATGTCTCCCCCTTCTCTCCACGTATCCTCATGTCTCCCCTTTCTCTCCACGTATCCTCATGTCTCCCCTTTCTCTCCACTTATCCTCATGTCTCCTCCTTCTCCCCTCTCCTCCTTTCTCTCCACGTATCCTCATGTCTCCTCCTTTCTCTCCACGTATCCTCATGTCTCCCCTTTCTCTCCACGTATCCTCATGTCTCCCCTTTCTCTCCACGTATCCTCATGTCTCCCCTTTCTCTCCACGTATCCTCATGTCTCCCCTTCTCTCCACGTATCCTCATGTCTCCCCTTTCTCTCCACGTATCCTCATGTCTCCCCTTTCTCTCCACTTATCCTCATGTCTCCTCCTTCTCCCCTCTCCTCCTTTCTCTCCACGTATCCTCATGTCTCCTCCTTTCTCTCCACGTATCCTCATGTCTCCCCTTTCTCTCCACGTATCCTCATGTCTCCCCTTTCTCTCCACGTATCCTCATGTCTCTCCTTTCTCTCCACGTATCCTCATGTCTCCCCTTTCTCTCCACGTATCCTCATGTCTCCTCCTTCTCCCCTCTCCTCCTTCTCTCCACGTATCCTCATGTCTCCTCCTTCTCCCCTCTCCTCCTTTCTCTCCACGTATCCTCATGTCTCCTCCTTCTCCCCTCTCCTCCTTTCTCTCCACGTATCCTCATGTCTCCCCTTTCTCTCCACTTATCCTCATGTCTCCCCTTTCTCTCCACGTATCCTCATGTCTCCTCCTTCTCCCCTCTCCTCCTTTCTCTCCACGTATCCTCATGTCTCCTCCTTCTCCCCTCTCCTCCTTTCTCTCCACGTATCCTCATGTCTCCCCTTTCTCTCCACTTATCCTCATGTCTCCCCTTTCTCTCCACTTATCCTCATGTCTCCCCTTTCCTTCCACGTATCCTCATGTCTCCCCTTTCTCTCCACGTATCCTCATGTCTCCCCCTTCTCCCCTCTCCTCCTTTCCCTCCACTTATCCTCATGTCTCCCCCTTCTCCTCTCTCCTCCTTTCCCTCCACTTATCCTCATGTCTCCTCCTTCTCCCCTCTCCTGCTTTCTCTCCACGTATCCTCATGTCTCCCCCTTCTCCCCTCTCCTCCTTTCCCTCCACTTATCCTCATGTCTCCCCCTTCTCCCCTCTCCTCCTTTCCTTCCACTTATCCTCATGTCTCCCCTTTCCTTCCACGTATCCTCATGTCTCCCCTTTCTCTCCACGTATCCTCATGTCTCCCCCTTCTCCCCTCTCCTCCTTTCTCTCCACGTATCCTCATGTCTCCCCTTTCTCTCCACGTATCCTCATGTCTCCCCTTTCTCTACACGTATCCTCATGTCTCCCCCTTCTCCCCTCTCCTCCTTTCTCTCCACGTATCCTCATGTCTTCCCTTTCTCTCCACGTATCCTCATGTCTCCCCCTTCTCTCCACGTATCCTCATGTCTCCCCTTTCTCTCCACGTATCCTCATGTCTCCCCTTCTCTCCACGTATCCTCATGTCTCCCCTTTCTCTCCACGTATCCTCATGTCTCCCCTTTCTCTCCACTTATCCTCATGTCTCCTCCTTCTCCCCTCTCCTCCTTTCTCTCCACGTATCCTCATGTCTCCTCCTTTCTCTCCACGTATCCTCATGTCTCCCCTTTCTCTCCACGTATCCTCATGTCTCCCCTTTCTCTCCACGTATCCTCATGTCTCCCCTTTCTCTCCACGTATCCTCATGTCTCCCCCTTCTCTCCACGTATCCTCATGTCTCCCCTTTCTCTCCACGTATCCTCATTTCTCCCCTTTCTCTCCACTTATCCTCATGTCTCCTCCTTCTCCCCTCTCCTCCTTTCTCTCCACGTATCCTCATGTCTCCTCCTTTCTCTCCACGTATCCTCATGTCTCCCCTTTCTCTCCACATATCCTCATGTCTCCCCTTTCTCTCCACGTATCCTCATGTCTCTCCTTTCTCTCCACGTATCCTCATGTCTCCCCTTTCTCTCCACGTATCCTCATGTCTCCTCCTTCTCCCCTCTCCTCCTTTCTCTAAACGTATCCTCATGTCTCCTCCTTCTCCCCTCTCCTCCTTTCTCTCCACGTATCCTCATGTCTCCTCCTTCTCCCCTCTCCTCCTTTCTCTCCACGTATCCTCATGTCTCCCCTTTCTCTCCACTTATCCTCATGTCTCCCCTTTCTCTCCACGTATCCTCATGTCTCCTCCTTCTCCCCTCTCCTCCTTTCTCTCCACGTATCCTCATGTCTCCTCCTTCTCCCCTCTCCTCCTTTCTCTCCACGTATCCTCATGTCTCCCCTTTCTCTCCACATATCCTCATGTCTCCCCTTTCTCTCCACGTATCCTCATGTCTCCCCTTTCTCTCCACTTATCCTCATGTCTCCCCTTTCTCTCCACGTATCCTCATGTCTCCCCTTTCCCTCCACGTATCCTCATGTCTCCCCTTTCCCTCCACGTATCCTCATGTCTCCTCCTTCTCCCCTCTCCCCTTTCTCTCCACGTATCCTCATGTCTCCCCCTTCTCTCCACGTATCCTCATGTCTCCCCCTTCTCTCCACGTATCCTCATGTCTCCCCTTTCTCTCCACGTATCCTCATGTCTCCCCCTTCTCCCCTCTCCTCCTTTCTCTCCACGTATCCTCATGTCTCCCCTTTCTCTCCACGTATCCTCATGTCTCCCCCTTCTCTCCACGTATCCTCATGTCTCCCCTTTCTCTCCACGTATCCTCATGTCTCCCCCTTCTCTCCACGTATCCTCATGTCTCACCTTTCTCTCCACGTATCCTCATGTCTCCCCTTTCTCTCCACTTATCCTCATGTCTCCTCCTTCTCCCCTCTCCTCCTTTCTCTCCACGTATCCTCATGTCTCCTCCTTTCTCTCCACGTATCCTCATGTCTCCCCTTTCTCTCCACGTATCCTCATGTCTCCCCTTTCTCTCCACGTATCCTCATGTCTCCCCTTTCTCTCCACGTATCCTCATGTCTCCTCCTTCTCTCCACGTATCCTCATGTCTCCCATTTCTCTCCACGTATCCTCATGTCTCCCCTTTCTCTCCACTTATCCTCATGTCTCCTCCTTCTCCCCTCTCCTCCTTTCTCTCCACGTATCCTCATGTCTCCTCCTTTCTCTCCACGTATCCTCATGTCTCCCCTTTCTCTCCACGTATCCTCATGTCTCCCCTTTCTCTCCACGTATCCTCATGTCTCTCCTTTCTCTCCACGTATCCTCATGTCTCCCCTTTCTCTCCACGTATCCTCATGTCTCCTCCTTCTCCCCTCTCCTCCTTTCTCTCCACGTATCCTCATGTCTCCTCCTTCTCCCCTCTCCTCCTTTCTCTCCACGTATCCTCATGTCTCCTCCTTCTCCCCTCTCCTCCTTTCTCTCCACGTATCCTCATGTCTCCCCTTTCTCTCCACTTATCCTCATGTCTCCCCTTTCTCTCCACGTATCCTCATGTCTCCTCCTTCTCCCCTCTCCTCCTTTCTCTCCACGTATCCTCATGTCTCCTCCTTCTCCCCTCTCCTCCTTTCTCTCCACGTATCCTCATGTCTCCCCTTTCTCTCCACTTATCCTCATGTCTCCCCTTTCTCTCCACGTATCCTCATGTCTCCCCTTTCTCTCCACTTATCCTCATGTCTCCCCTTTCTCTCCACGTATCCTCATGTCTCCCCTTTCCCTCCACGTATCCTCATGTCTCCCCTTTCCCTCCACGTATCCTCATGTCTCCCCCTTCTCCCCTCTCCTCCTTTCTCTCCACTTATCCTCATGTCTCCCCCTTCTCCCCTCTCCTCCTTTCCTTCCACTTATCCTCATGTCTCCCCTTTCCTTCCACGTATCCTCATGTCTCCCCTTTCTCTCCACGTATCCTCATGTCTCCCCCTTCTCCCCTCTCCTCCTTTCTCTCCACGTATCCTCATGTCTCCCCTTTCTCTCCACGTATCCTCATGTCTCCCCTTTCTCTACACGTATCCTCATGTCTCCCCCTTCTCCCCTCTCCTCCTTTCTCTCCACGTATCCTCATGTCTCCCCTTTCTCTCCACGTATCCTCATGTCTCCCCCTTCTCTCCACGTATCCTCATGTCTCCTCCATTCTCTCCACGTATCCTCATGTCTCCCCTTTCTCTCCACGTATCCTCATGTCTCCCCTTTCTCTCCACGTATCCTCATGTCTCCCCTTTCTCTCCACGTATCCTCATGTCTCCCCCTTCTCTCCACGTATCCTCATGTCTCCCCTTTCTCTCCACGTATCCTCATGTCTCCCCTTTCTCTCCACTTATCCTCATGTCTCCTCCTTCTCCCCTCTCCTCCTTTCTCTCCACGTATCCTCATGTCTCCTCCTTTCTCTCCACGTATCCTCATGTCTCCCCTTTCTCTCCACGTATCCTCATGTCTCCCCTTTCTCTCCACGTATCCTCATGTCTCTCCTTTCTCTCCACGTATCCTCATGTCTCCCCTTTCTCTCCACGTATCCTCATGTCTCCTCCTTCTCCCCTCTCCTCCTTTCTCTCCACGTATCCTCATGTCTCCTCCTTCTCCCTCTCCTCCTTTCTCTCCACGTATCCTCATGTCTCCTCCTTCTCCCCTCTCCTCCTTTCTCTCCACGTATCCTCATGTCTCCTCCTTCTCCCCTCTCCTCCTTTCTCTCCACGTATCCTCATGTCTCCCCTTTCTCTCCACTTATCCTCATGTCTCCCCTTTCTCTCCACGTATCCTCATGTCTCCCCTTTCCGTCCACGTATCCTCATGTCTCCCCCTTCTCCCCTCTCCTCCTTTCTCTCCAATTATCCTCATGTCTCCCCCTTCTCCCCTCTCCTCCTTTCCTTCCACTTATCCTCATGTCTCCCCTTTCCTTCCACGTATCCTCATGTCTCCCCTTTCTCTCCACGTATCCTCATGTCTCCCCCTTCTCCCCTCTCCTCCTTTCTCTCCACGTATCCTCATGTCTCCCCTTTCTCTCCACGTATCCTCATGTCTCCCCTTTCTCTACACGTATCCTCATGTCTCCCCCTTCTCCCCTCTCCTCCTTTCTCTCCACGTATCCTCATGTCTCCCCTTTCCTTCCACTTATCCTCATGTCTCCCCCTTCTCTCCACGTATCCTCATGTCTCCTCCTTCTCCCCTCTCCCCTTTCCCTCCACGTATCCTCATGTCTCCTCCTTTCTCTCCACGTATCCTCATGTCTCCCCCTTCTCTCCACGTATCCTCATGTCTCCCCCTTCTCTCCACGTATCCTCATGTCTCCCCCTTCTCTCCACGTATCCTCATGTCTCCTCCTTCTCCCCTCTCCCCTTTCCCTCCACGTATCCTCATGTCTCCTCCTTCTCTCCACGTATCCTCATGTCTCCTCCTTCTCCCCTCTCCTCCTTTCCCTCCACGTATCCTCATGTCTCCTCCTTCTCTCCACGTATCCTCATGTCTCCTCCTTCTCCCCTCTCCCCTTTCCCTCCACGTATCCTCATGTCTCCTCCTTCTCTCCACGTATCCTCATGTCTCCTCCTTCTCCCCTCTCCTCCTTTCCCTCCACGTATGCTCATGTCTCCCCCTTCTCTCCACGTATCCTCATGTCTCCCCCTTCTCTCCACGTATCCTCATGTCTCCCCCTTCTCTCCACGTATCCTCATGTCTCCTCCTTCTCTCCACGTATCCTCATGTCTCCCCTTTCTCTCCACGTATCCTCATGTCTCCCCCTTCTCTCCACGTATCCTCATGTCTCCCCTTTCTCTCCACGTATCCTCATGTCTCCCCCTTCTCTCCACGTATCCTCATGTCTCCCCTTTCTCTCCACGTATCCTCATGTCTCCCCTTTCTCTCCACGTATCCTCATGTCTCCTCCTTTCTCTCCACGTATCCTCATGTCTCCCCCTTCTCTCCACGTATCCTCATGTCTCCCCTTTCTCTCCACGTATCCTCATGTCTCCCCTTTCTCTCCACGTATCCTCATGTCTCCTCCTTCTCCCCTCTCCTCCTTTCTCTCCACGTATCCTCATGTCTCTCCTTTCTCTCCACGTATCCTCATGTCTCCTCCTTTCTCTCCACGTATCCTCATGTCTCCCCCTTCTCTCCACGTATCCTCATGTCTCCCCTTTCTCTCCACGTATCCTCATGTCTCCCCTTTCTCTCCACGTATCCTCATGTCTCCTCCTTCTCCCCTCTCCTCCTTTCTCTCCACGTATCCTCATGTCTCCCCTTTCTCTCCACGTATCCTCATGTCTCCTCCTTCTCCCCTCTCCCCTTTCCCTCCACGTATCCTCATGTCTCCTCCTTCTCTCCACGTATCCTCATGTCTCCTCCTTCTCCCCTCTCCCCTTTCCCTCCACGTATCCTCATGTCTCCTCCTTCTCTCCACATATCCTCATGTCTCCCTCCTTCTCCCCTCTCCCCTTTCCCTCCACGTATCCTCATGTCTCCTCCTTCTCTCCACTTATCCTCATGTCTCCTCCTTCTCCCCTCTCCCCCTTCTCTCCACGTATCCTCATGTCTCCCCCTTCTCTCCACGTATCCTCATGTCTCCCCCTTCTCTCCACGTATCCTCATGTCTCCCCCTTCTCTCCACGTATCCTCATGTCTCCTCCTTCTCCCCTCTCCTCCTTCTCTCCACGTATCCTCATGTCTCCCCTTTCTCTCCACGTATCCTCATGTCTCCTCCTTTCTCTCCACGTATCCTCATGTCTCCTCCTTCTCTCCACGTATCCTCATGTCTCCTCCTTCTCCCCTCTCCCCTTTCCCTCCACGTATCCTCATGTCTCCTCCTTCTCTCCACGTATCCTCATGTCTCCTCCTTCTCCCCTCTCCCCTTTCCCTCCACGTATCCTCATGTCTCCTCCTTCTCTCCACGTATCCTCATGTCTCCTCCTTCTCCCCTCTCCTCCTTTCCCTCCACGTATCCTCATGTCTCCCCCTTCTCTCCACGTATCCTCATGTCTCCCCCTTCTCTCCACGTATCCTCATGTCTCCCCCTTCTCTCCACGTATCCTCATGTCTCCTCCTTCTCTCCACGTATCCTCATGTCTCCCCTTTCTCTCCACGTATCCTCATGTCTCCCCCTTCTCTCCACGTATCCTCATGTCTCCCCTTTCTCTCCACGTATCCTCATGTCTCCCCCTTCTCTCCACGTATCCTCATGTCTCCCCTTTCTCTCCACGTATCCTCATGTCTCCCCTTTCTCTCCACGTATCCTCATGTCTCCTCCTTTCTCTCCACGTATCCTCATGTCTCCCCCTTCTCTCCACGTATCCTCATGTCTCCCCTTTCTCTCCACGTATCCTCATGTCTCCCCTTTCTCTCCACGTATCCTCATGTCTCCTCCTTCTCCCCTCTCCTCCTTTCTCTCCACGTATCCTCATGTCTCTCCTTTCTCTCCACGTATCCTCATGTCTCCTCCTTTCTCTCCACGTATCCTCATGTCTCCCCTTCTCTCCACGTATCCTCATGTCTCCCCTTTCTCTCCACGTATCCTCATGTCTCCCCTTTCTCTCCACGTATCCTCATGTCTCCTCCTTCTCCCCTCTCCTCCTTTCTCTCCACGTATCCTCATGTCTCCCCTTTCTCTCCACGTATCCTCATGTCTCCTCCTTCTCCCCTCTCCCCTTTCCCTCCACGTATCCTCATGTCTCCTCCTTCTCTCCACGTATCCTCATGTCTCCTCCTTCTCCCCTCTCCCCTTTCCCTCCACGTATCCTCATGTCTCCTCCTTCTCTCCACATATCCTCATGTCTCCCTCCTTCTCCCCTCTCCCCTTTCCCTCCACGTATCCTCATGTCTCCTCCTTCTCTCCACTTATCCTCATGTCTCCTCCTTCTCCCTCTCCCCCTTCTCTCCACGTATCCTCATGTCTCCCCCTTCTCTCCACGTATCCTCATGTCTCCCCCTTCTCTCCACGTATCCTCATGTCTCCCCCTTCTCTCCACGTATCCTCATGTCTCCTCCTTCTCCCCTCTCCTCCTTCTCTCCACGTATCCTCATGTCTCCCCTTTCTCTCCACGTATCCTCATGTCTCCTCCTTCTCTCCACGTATCCTCATGTCACCTCCTTCTCTCCACGTATCCTCATGTCTCCCCTTTCTCTCCACTTATCCTCATGTCTCCCCTTTCTCTCCACGTATCCTCATGTCTCCTCCTTCTCTCCACGTATCCTCATGTCTCCTCCTTCTCTCCACGTATCCTCATGTCTCCCCTTTCTCTCCACTTATCCTCATGTCTCCCCTTTCTCTCCACGTATCCTCATGTCTCCTCCTTCTCCCCTCTCCTCCTTCTCTCCACGTATCCTCATGTCTCCCCTTTCTCTCCACGTATCCTCATGTCTCCTCCTTCTCTCCACGTATCCTCATGTCTCCTCCTTCTCTCCACGTATCCTCATGTCTCCCCTTTCTCTCCACTTATCCTCATGTCTCCCCTTTCTCTCCACGTATCCTCATGTCTCCCCCTTCTCTCCACGTATCCTCATGTCTCCTCCTTCTCCCCTCTCCTCCTTCTCTCCACGTATCCTCATGTCTCCCCTTTCTCTCCACGTATCCTCATGTCTCCTCCTTCTCTCCACGTATCCTCATGTCTCCTCCTTCTCTCCACGTATCCTCATGTCTCCTCCTTCTCTCCACGTATCCTCATGTCTTCCCTTTCTCTCCACGTATCCTCATGTCTCCCCATTCTCTCCACTTATCCTCATGTCTCCTCCTTCTCCCCTCTCCTCCTTTCCCTACCCCTATCTTCTTTCTTCTCACTACTTTCACCAACTATAACTACTCTGTAATATTTATAAATAGAAGACAATCTTATTCTTTCCATGATTTTCATTGCATGGATAGACCCAGCTATAGCTATACAGCTATTACACTCTTGCCCTACAATCTAAATATTGGATACTTCTGTATGGTCTTCACCTCAATTGAAACTGCCATACATCTTCACAGTAAAAACTTCACACTGGCACGTGTACTGTAAACCCCAAAACAAACTTCATGTGGAAAGCAGACACACACTCACTGTATTTTTACTACAGGTGATGTTTTGTTTTGGGAAGGTAAAGCAACTTGATCCTCCATATTAAGGGTGGGGTCAGCTCCTCTTATAGCCCCCCCCCCCCCCCCCCCCATCACACAGGACAAATATTGTGCTCATGTGCACTGTCAATCTGTAGATATGTGTTTGTGTGTGTGTTTATTAATACCATGGTCTGCATGAATGTGTAGGCCCAGACCCCTCACAGAAGAATGTGTGTCTTGGGTCTTGGGTCTGTACTGTGTCCAACAACAGGCACTACAGTCTGAAGTTATATTTCTCTCTTATGAGGCCATTCGGTTTTACAACTACCTCTTTATGGCATCTGTTACTTTGTGTGTGTCGTCTACTGTAATGACTGAGAGTGTAATTAGAGGGAGAAACTATCTGATAAGATGACCAATCAGATTGATTTGATTCTACATCACATGAATCACTATCATTACCTTGTTAGTGTTTGTCTCTATGCAGTACTGGGAGGGAACTACTTAGTCTGACGCAGCGAGGAAAACAGAGTGACATCACGATTCATTCAGGTGTGGTGGACAATGATGTGCTTGTGTGCGTGTATATGTTTGTGAGAGGGAGATTGTATCTATGCAGCAAGTCAAAACTGTACAGAGGAATTTAACTTTCAATGTGCAGATACACTATATGATGTCATAATCACCATTGACACACAGGCCCTCATTTGAATGTTTGAAAGAGGGGAAGGAAGGAAGAAAGAAAGGGAGAGGCAGAGAAAGAGGGGAAGGAAGGAAGAAAGAAAGGGAGAGGCAGAGAAAGAGGGCAAGGAAGGAAGAAAGAAAGGGAGAGGCAGAGAAAGAGGGCAAGGAAGGAAGAAAGAAAGGGAGAGGCAGAGAAAGAGGGCAAGGAAGGAAGAAAGAAAGGGAGAGGCAGAGAAAGAGGGCAAGGAAGGAAGAAAGAAAGGGAGAGGCAGAGAAAGAGGGGAAGGAAGGAAGAAAGAAAGGGAGAGGCAGAGAAAGAGGGGAAGGAAGGAAGAAAGAAAGGGAGAGGCAGAGAAAGAGGGGAAGGAAGGAAGGAAGAAAGAAAGGGAGAGGGAGAGAAGGAGGGGAAGGAAGAAAGAAAGGGAGAGGCAGAAAAAGAGGGGAAGAAAGAAAGAAAGGGAGAGGCAGAGAAAGAGGGGAGGAAGAACGAAAGGGAGAGGCAGAGAAAGAGGGGAAGGAAGAAAGAAAGGGAGAGGCAGAGAAAGAGGGGAAGGAAGGAAGAAAGAAAGGGAGAGGCAGAGAAAGAGAGAGAAAGAGACAGATAGGGGTAATTCCACGGTAATGGAATTATGCTGAGATACAGATTCTTTTTTTACAGTATATTATACCAAAACTAAAAAAATATTTCAAAGTTTAACAAACCCTACAACTCGATGTATAATGACTACTTTTAACAATTCCCATGTCTGATGAACCTAATCATGGTCTAACTTGCTTTATGTCCCCTGTCCTCATCCTTCTCAGTAGCCTACTGTATGGAATCCTGGGTATGCTGATTGGAATCCTCCTCATGAAATGTGTGTTTCAGACACAGCAGGTAACAGAGAAGAACATAAACCTCAATGAAAGAAAAGGACTCAAAAACATCACACTGGAAGCAATAGAGAGAGACAGGTGAAGAAAGAAAGCATCAGAGGCTGAACAGAGGCTTTGTGTTTTAGAAAGATAATTCATTGTTTTTTATTAGGATCCCCAATGGCAACAGATACTCTTACTGGGGTCTGACACATAATGGAAAAAACATTACCGACAAAATACTTGAGAGACATTTAAAAACATTAACTTGTAGTGTGAGCGTGTGTGTGCATCTATCAGTGACATGTACATGTCAGTACAACCACACTAAAAATAGGTCACATGGAGGAGAGGCATTATGCCTTGAGGTGTTGCTTTATTGGTATTTTTAAACCATGTTTGATGTTCACTTGCACTATATAAGAGGGAAGGGAGTTCCATGTAATCATGGTTCTCTATAATACTGTATGTTTCCTTGAATTTGTTCTGGACCTGGGGACTGTGAACATATCCCTGGTGGTATGTATGTTGTGGTAAGTGTGTGTGTCAATGCATAAGTTAACACTCATTGACATAAATAGTATTGATATTAGCCCCTCTGATTACAACGAAGAGCAAGATTTCCCGCTCTGTTCTGGGCCAGCTGCAGCTTAACTTGGTCCTTCTTTGCAGCATTTGACCAAATGACTGGATAAGATGAAACTAGAGCCTGTAGGACTTGGTTTGTGGAGTGTGGTGTCAAAAAAGCAGAGCATCTCTTTATCACAGACAGACCTCTCCCCATCTTAACAACCATTGAATCAATATGTTTCGACCATGATAGTTTGCAAGCTAAGGTAACACCAAGTAATTTAGTCTCCTCAACTTGCTCAACAGCCACACCATTCATTATCAGAGAGAGCGTGTTTGTGTGACTCAGAGACATGAAGAAAAGAGGGTTGTTGTAAGCAGGACAGGTGTGTTGGTTAATTGGCTGTTCCCCTGCGATGCACTCATTAGGGGGATCAGTGACCGTGTCTGGTGTCACTATACACAGGATAAATCCCCAGGGACTGCATACACACATTTTCAAATACACACAAACCTACAACAGAGTGGGCACAAACACACTATCCTACCTATACACTCAGTGCTACCTAAACTTTGGACTGAGGTGTCAGTAGTACTACTGTACATGTTTTATGTTTTTAATTTTACCTTTATTTAACCAGGCAAGTCAGTTAAGAACAAATTCTTATTTTCAATGACAGCCTGGGAACAATGGGTTAACTGCCTGTTCAGGGGCAGAAGGACAGATTTGTACCTTGTCAGCTCAGGGGTTTGAACTCGCAACCTTCCGGTTACTAGTCCAACGCTCTAACCACTAGGCTACCCTGCCGCCCCATGATAAGAGCAGTGTGTTTGTCAGGTTTTTCACCTACATTTGTGATAACTCAATGCCTTCAGCATTCTGTCCCTCCCAGAGACATACAGACTGTCTGGCTATATGGTCACCAATCTATCCCCATTGGACTCCCCGTCTCTATGTGCCTTTGTCTGTTAATTAAAGTGATACCAAGGAGCTTCAGCTCAGCAAGGCAGGGTAGAAGAAGGAGGAGAGAGAGGTCTGAGCACAGCACAGCTACACAAACAGCTACAGAGGAGATAGGTATAGTGGGAAAAAAGTTTTGTTTGTTTGTAGCTGGTTGTCAAGCTGGTTGTCTAGCACTGTGAGTGACATCACCTTCCTATTGACTCAACTGTCACTCCTAGAAAGACAAACTAGTTTCTTACTCTCCAGAAACATTGTTGGTTTTGTTTAGAAAATGATAACCCTGATATGGAATAGTGCATACATGCCACATGTGTGTTCAAATAGACATAATTGCAGAGTTGTAAGTAGCAACGGTCATCAAAATTGTTAAAATGTTTTATAAACAATTGTAATAAATGCAAGTTAGACAATGGATGAAGATATTCCAAACTTTTAGAAGTGTTATAATCCATCAGAAATGTACTGAATTACAGAACACAAAACATTTTACTGACACGGACAAATAATGAATGGAGTTCAGGGATTTCAGTGGGAATTCAGGTATTCAAAGAATCTTAAAATGCACCCATATATACATTACCAGTCAACAGTCTGGACTCACCCACTCATTCAATGTTCTTTCTTTATTTCTACTATTTTCTTCATTGTAGAGTAATACAATGTAGCCGTATATATTCCCCCCCCCAAGCAGACACATCGATGGCCCTGAACAAACTTTATTTGACTCTTTGCAAACTGGAAACCACATATCCTGAGGCTGCATTCATTGTAGCTGGGGATTTTAACAAGGCTAATCTGAAAACAAGACTCCCTAAATTGTATCAGCATATCGATTGCGCAACCAGGGCTGGTAAAACCTTGGATCATTGCTATTCTAACTTCCGCGACACATATAAGGCCCTCCCCCGCCCTCCTTTCGGAAAAGCTGACCACGACTCCATTTTGTTGCTCTCTGCCTACAGACAGAAACTAAAACAAAAGGTCTGTTCAACGCTCGTCCGACCAATCTGATTCCACGCTTCAAGACTGCTTCGGTCATGTGGACTGGGATATAGGTTCCACACTGAATACGCTAATTCGGTGAGCGAGTTCATTAGAAAGTGCATTGAGATGTCGTTCCCATAGCAACGATTAAAACATTTCCAAACCAGAAACCGTGGATTGATGGCAGCATTGGCGTGAAACTGAAAGCACGAACCACTGCTTTTAACCAGGGAAAGTTGACCGGAAACATGACCGAATACAAACAGTGTAGCTATTCCCTCCGCAAGGCAATCAAACAAGCTAAGTGTCAGTATAGAGACTAAGTAGAGTCGCAATTCAACGGCTCAGAGACAAGAGGTACGTGGCAGGGTCTACAGTCAATCATGGATTACAAAAAGAAAACCAGCCCCGTCACGGACCAGGCAGACTAAATAACTTTTTTGCCCGCTTTGAGGACAATACAGTGCCACTGACATGGCCTGCAACCAATACCTGCGGACTCTCCTTTACTGCAGCCGATGTGAGTAAAACTTTTAAAAGTGTTAACCCTCGCAAGGCTGCAGGCCCAGACGGCATCCCCAGCCGCGTCCTCAGAGCACGCGCAGACCAGCTGGCTGTTGTGTTTACAGACATATTCAATCAATCTTTATCCCAGTCTGCTGTTCCCACATGCTTCAAGAGGGCCACCATTGTCCCTGTTCCCAAGAATGCTAAGGTAACTGAGAAAAAATGACTACCGCCCCGTAGCACTCACTTCCGTCATCATGAAGTGCTTTGAGAGACTAGTCAAGGACCATATCAACTCCACCCTACCTGACACCCGAGACCCACTCCAATTTGCTTACCACCCAAATAGGTCCACAGACGATGCAATCTCAACCACACTGCACACTGCCCTAACCCATCTGGACAAGAGGAATACCTATGTAAGAATGCTGTTCATTGACTACAGCTCATCATTGAACAACATAGTACCCTCCAAACCCGTCATTAAGCTCGAGACCCTGGGTCTTGACCCCGCCCTGTGCAATTGGGTACTGTACTTCCTGACGGGCCGCCCCCAGGTGGTAAGGGTAGGTAACAACATCTCCACCCCGCTGATCCTCAACACTGGGGCCCCACAAGGGTGCGTTCTGAGCCCTCTCCTGTACTCCCTGTTCACCCACGACTGTGTGGACATACACGCCTCCAACTCAAGCATCAAGTTGCGGACAACACTACAGTGGTATGCTTGATTACCAACAACGACGAGACGGCCTAAAGGGAGGAGGTGAGGGCCCTCGGAGTGTGATGTCAGGAAAATAACCTCACACTCAACGTCAACAAAACAAAGGAGATGATTGTGGACTTCGGGAAACAGCAGAGGAAGCACCCCCCTATCCACATCGATGGGACAGTAGTGGAGAGGGTAGTAAGTTTTAAGTTCCTCAGCGTGCACATCACGGACAAACTGAATTGGTCCACCCACACAGACAGCGTTGTGAAGAAGGCGCAGCAGCGCCTCTTCAACCTCAGGAGGCTGAAGAAATTCGGCTTGTCACCAAAATCACTCACAAACTTCTACAGATGCACAATCGAGAGCATCCTGACGGGCTGTTTCACCGCCTGGTACGGCAACTGCTCCACCCACAACCGTATGGGTCTCCAGAGGGTAGTGAGGTCTGCACAACGCATCACCGGGGGCAAACTACCTGCCCTCCAGGACACCTACACCACCTGATGTCACAGGGAGGCCATAAAGATCATCAAGGACAACAACCACCCGAGCCACTGCCTGTTCACCCCGCTATCATCCAGAAGGTGAGGTCAGTACAGGTGCATCAATGCAGGGACCCAGAGACTGAAACACAGCTTCTATCTCATCAGACTGTTAAACAGCCACTACTAACATTGAGTGGCTGCTGCCAACACACTGACTCAACTCCACTTTAATAATGGGAATTGATGGAAATGTATGTAAAATATATCATTATCCACTTTAAACAATGCTACTTAATATAATGTTTACTTACATACCCTACATTACTCATCTCATATGTATATGTATATACTGTACTCTATATCATCTACTGCATATGTATGTAATACATGTATCACTAGCCACTTTAAACTATGCCACTTTGTTTACATACCCTACATTACTCATCTTATATATCTTTATGTACATATTCTTTATCCCTTTACACTTGTGTGTATAAGGTAGTAGTTTTGGAATTGTTAGGTTAGATTACTCGTTGGTTATTACTGCATTGTCGGAACTAGAAGCACAAGCATTTCGCTACACTCGCATTAACATCTGCTAACCATGTGTATGTGACAAATACATTTGATTTGATTTGATTTAGTGGTGAAGACATCAAAACTATAAAATAACACATATGGAATCATGTAGTAATCATGTAGTAAGTGTTAAACAAATCAAAATATATGATATATTTTACATTCTTCAAAGTAGCCACCCTTTGCCTTGATGACAGCTTTGCACACTCTTGGCATTCTCTCAACTAGCTTCACCTGGAATGCTTCTCCAAATGTCTTGAAGGAGTTCCCACATATGCTGAGCACTTGTTGGCTGCTATTCCTTCACTCTGCAGTCCAACTCATCCCAAACCATCTCAATTGGGTTGAGGTCGGGTGATTGTGGAGGCCAAGTCATCTGATGCAACACTCCATCACTCCCCCTCTTGGTCAAATAGCCCTAAGACAGCCTGGAGGAGTGTTGGGTCATTGTGGGGATGGCGTATTGTGGGGATGGATTGGCGTATAACTGCAGAATGCTGTGGTTGCCATGCTGGTTAAGAGTGCCTTGAGTTCTAAATAAATCACCAACAGTGTCACCAGCAACGAACTCCCACACCATCAAACCTCCTCCTCCATGCTTCATGGTGGGATCAGCACATTTCGGAGATCATCCATTCACCTACTCTGCGTCTCAAAAAAACACAGAGGTTGGAACCAAAAATCTAAAATTTGGACTCATCAGACCAAAAACAGATTTCCACCGGTCTAATGTCCATTGCTCGTATTCCTTGGCCCAAGCAAGTCTCTTCTTATTATTGTCCTTTAGTAGTGGTTTCTTTGCAGCAATTTGACCATGAAGGCCTGATTCACACAGTCTCCTCTGAAAAACTGATGTTGAGATGTGTCTGTTACTTGAACTCTGTGAAGCATTTATTTGGTCTGCAAATTCTGAGGCTGGTTACTCTAATGAACTTATCCTCTGCAGCAGAGGTAACTCTGGGTCTTCCTTTCCTGTGGCGGTCCTCATGAGAGCCGGTTTATTCATAGCGCTTGATGGTTTTTGCAAACTTTAAAAGCTCTTCAAATTTTCTGCATTGACTGACTTTCATGTCTTAAAGTAATGATGGACTGTCTTTTCTCTTTGCTTATTTGAGCTGTTCTTGACATAATATGGACTGATTGGCTCAAACGCATTAAGAAGGAAAGAAATTCCACAAATTTTAACAAGGCACACCTGTTAATTGAAATGCATTCCAGGTGACTACCTCGGGAAGCTGGTTGAGAAAATCACCTGTTCTATCTACCCTACCTGTACTCACCTGTTCTATCTACCCTACCTGTACTCACCTGTTCTATTTACCCTACCTGTACTCACCTGCTCTATCTACCCTACCTGTACTCACCTGTTCTATCTACCCTACCTGTACTCACCTGCTCTATCTACCCTACCTGTACTCACCTGCTCTATCTACCCTACCTGCACTCACTTCTGTTGTTGTCACGTTCTCTTGCACAATTCAACAAGTGTGTCAATAAGCAGGATACCCTCAGATTAAAAATCAATACAGTTGGCTCTAGACTACATCTATCTAAACATACTTTACATTGTTTGTGAGATCAGACAATCAGACATAGTCATCACCGTAATCCGAGTGTTCATTTTTGGAAGTTCCTTTAATTTCAGCGCTTCCGTTTGTAAACATTTCAACTGAACTAAATAATGACTTTTTTTAATTGCATAAAAAATTCATACACATGAAAATAAAGTGATCTTTCTTCTCTGTCCTTGTGATGTACAGGGCCTTCAGAAAGTGTTCACACCTGTTGAATTTTTACACATTTTGTTGTGTTACAAATTTGGATTAAAATGGATTTAATTGTAATTATTTTGTCAATGATCTACACAGAATTCTCTAATGTCAAAGTGAAACAACAATCCTAACAAAAAAATACATGAAAAATAAAACACTAATATACACTACATATACAAAAGTATATGAACGCCTCTTCAAATGACAGGATTCGGCTATTTCAGCCAGACCCGTTGCTGACAGGTGTATAAAATTGAGCACACAGCCATGCTATCTCCATAGACAAACATGGGCAGTAGAATGGCCTTACTGAAGAGGTCAGTGACTTTCAACGTGGCACTGTCTTTTATTTTTGATTGGATTTAACCTTTATTTAATTAAGCAAACCAGTTTCAATAACGGCCTACCAAAAGGTAAAAGGCCTCCTGGGGGGACGGGGACTGGGATTAAAAATACAAATACATTTGGTAAAAATATAGGACAAAACACACATCACAACAAAAGAGACAACGCAACACTACATGAAGAGAGGCCTACTACAACAACATAGCATGGCAGCAACACATGACAAAACAGCATGGTAGCAACACAACATGACAGCAGCACAACATGTTAGCAGCACAAAAACGGGTACAAACAGTCTTGGGCACAGACAACAGCACAAAGGGCAAGAAGGTAGAGACAACAATACATCACGCAAAGCAGCCACAACTGTCAGTAAGAGTATCCATGATTGAGTCTTTGAATGAATAGGTTGAGATAAACTGTCCAGTCTGAGTGTTTGTTACAGCTCGTTCCAGTCGTTAGCTGCAGCGAACTGAAAAGACGAGCGGCCCAGAGATCCGTGTGCTTTGGGGATCATTAACAGAATGTGACTGGCAGAACGGGTGTTGTAAGTGGAGGATGAGGGCTGCAGTAGATATCTCAGATAGGGGAGAGTGAGGCCTAAGAGGGCTTTCTAAATAAGCATCAACCAGTGGATCTTGCGACAGGTATACAGAGATGACTAGTTTACAGAAGAGTATAGAGTGCAGTGATGTATCATATAAGGAGCTTTGGTGACCAATCTGATGGCCGAATGGTAAAGAACATCTAGCCGTTGGAGAGCACCCTTACCTGCCAATCTATACATGTATGTCTCCGTAATCTAGCATGGGTAAAATGGTCATCTGAATCAGGGTTAGTTTGGCAGCTGAGGTGAAAGAGGAGCGATTACGATAGAGGAAACCAAGTCCAGATTGAACTTTATCATGCAGCTTATATATGTTCAAAGAGAAGGACAGTGTACCATCTAGCCATACTTCCAAGTACTTGTATGAGGTGACTACCTCAAGCTTTAAACCCTCCTTTGGGTGGCGGGGCATTCTTCTTACCAAACCACATGACCTTTGTTTTGGAGGTGTTCAGAACAAGCTTGAGGGTAGATAAAGCTTGTTGGACACTAAGAAAGCTTTGTTGTAGAGCGTTTAACACATAATCCGGGAGGGGCCAGCTGAGTATAAGACTGTATCATCTGCATATAAATGGATGAGAGAGTTTCCTACTGCCTGGGCTATGCTGTTGATGTAAATTGACAAGAGCGTGGGGCCCAGGATCGAGCCTTGGGGTACACCGTTAGTGACAGGCAGTGGCTAAGACAGCAGACATTCTGATTTTATGCACTGCACTCTTTGAGAGAGGTAGTTAGCAAACCAGGTCAAAGACCCCTCAGAGACACCAATACTCCTTAGCAAGGCCCACCAGAATGGAATGGTCTACCATATCAAAAGCTTTGACCTAGTCAATAAAAATAGCAGCACAACATTGCTTAGAATCAAGGGCGATGATGACATCATTGAGGACCTTTAAGGTTGCAGTGACACATCCATAACCTGAGCGGAAACCAGATTGCATACCAGAGAGAATACTATAGACATCAAGAAAGCCAGCCAGTTGATTATTGACAAGTTTTTCCAACACTTTTGATAAACAGGGCAAAATAAAAATAGGCCTATAACAGTTAAGATCAGCTTGATCTCCCCCTTTAAATAAAGGATGAAGTGTGGCTGCTTTCCAAGCAATGGGAACCTCCCCAGAGAGGAGATACAGGTTAGAAAGGTCAGAGATAGGCTTTGCGATGATAGGGGCAGCAACCTTAAAGAAGAAGGGGTCTAAACTATCTGACCCAGATGTTTTTTGTGGGTCATGTTTAAGGAGCTCCTTTAGTGACCGCTTGCAGGGACAAACTTCGTAGCGTGGCAGGGGAAAAAGAGGGAGGAGCATCGGGGCTAGTCGCATTAGAAGGGGTGGGAGATGAGGAAATGTTGGATGGGCAAGGAGGCATGGCTGAGTCAAATAGGAATCCTGGCTTAATGAAGTGGTGATTAAAAGCTCAGCCATGTGCTTCTTGTCAGTAACAACCACATCATCAACTTTAAGGGACATGGGCAGCTGTGAGGAGGAGGGTTTATTCTCCAGGTCTTTAACAATTTCCAGAACGTCTTGGGGTTACACCCACATAGAGAGAACTGCTCCTTAAAGTAACTAACTTTGGACTTCCGGATAGCCTGAGTACACTTATTTCTCATTTGCCTGAACGATAGCCAGTCAGCCTGAGTATGCGTATGCCGAGCCTTTCACCAAATGCAATTCTTGAGGTGGAGTAACTCTGCAAGATCACGGTCGAACCAGGGGCTTGAACCAGGGGCTTGAACCTGTTTTTAATTCTCACTTTCTTTAGGGGGGCGTGTTTGTTAACAACACCACTGAAAATATCAAAAAAGAAGGTCCAAGCATCTTTGACAGAGGGGATCAAGCTGATTCTTTACCTATTTACAGAGGCCAGGTCGTGAAAAAAGGCTTGCTCATTAAAGTTTTTTAGCAAGCGTCTATAACAAATCAGGACAGGTCATTTCACTGAGCAGCCATTACGAACACAGGCTGTAAAACAGTGATCACTAAGGTCATTATAGAAAACACCAGACTGATAACTATCAGGATTATTTGTGAGAATAACATCGAGGAGAGTAGCCTTTTCTGGGTGTTTGCTGTCATACCTTGTAGGATTGGTGATAATCTGAGAAAGATTTAGGGAGTCCCATTGCCTTAGAACTTGGTCAGGTGGTTTAAGCATGTCCCAGTTTAGGTCACCTAGCAGGACAAATTCAGACTTAGTGTAAGGAGCCAGGAGAGAGTTTAGGGGAGGTAGGGTACAGGCCAATGCTGATGGAGGACGATAGCGCCCAGCAACAGTCAACAAAGAGCTATTTGAAAGTTTAATGCTTAAAAACCGCACATCAAATTGTTTGGGGACAGACTTGGAGACAACCGAGCACTGAAGGTGATCTTTGGTAAAGATTGCCACTCCACCACCTTTGGAAGATCTGTCTTGCTGAAAAGCTTATAACCAGAAAGGTTAACATCAGTATTCAAAACACTCTTTCTTAACCAATGTCTCAGTAACGACCAAGTCATTTGGATTGGAGGTGGGAACACACACTTTAAATTGATCAATTTTAGGTAGTAAGCTTCTAGTGTTAATAACGTGCAGAAAACCAGGCATTTACAAGAGCAGAAGTCAGTGAAACATATCAGAGCACAAGTCAGAATTGGGGCTTGCAACAGTAGATGGGCCAGGGTGTACATGCACATTTCCAGATATCATCAACAGTCATCACAGTAATACAGTAATACAATCAAGGCACAATCAAGACACCACATAGTACAGGGAGAGCTCTGCAGTGCTGATTTATGACATTTGAATGTGCATTAGATGGCAACAAGATTATATTATACAGCAATTTCATCAGGTAACATGAATACAAAGCCGGCGAGAGGTGGTTAGAATAGGATGGGAGGCCAAAAGTCTGTAACCAATAGAGAGTCAGAGTCCTAAGTGTGGGAACAAACATAGTCTGTCCCACGGTTGGGTAAACAAGAAGTTCATAGTCAACAAAGCATACAGGAGTCATAACTACTTGGGACTAGCCATTGTAAGTTCTAGCCATTGTAAGAGTCACATGCCCCAACAATGTCTGTGGGCTGGAGGTGAGTTAAAGCTCGGGAGAGAGGGGGGAGTATGGTGGGGGTATCTGTACCTGACAGGGGGAGACAACCAGGGCAGACGGTGAACAGATCGCCAAGTGGAATCCAAGCAGCAGTGCAGCAGGCAACGGGAGTAGTAGTGTCTCACCCACTTGGGATAAGCTTTTATTTCTGGAACATGCCAAAATGTGCTGGAAAATGTGGGAGCTCATCTGCTCATGACCTCTCTCTCCAGCAGCCGGTGTAATAGGATTTCACTTTTCCAACAAGTCAGTTAGTCAAATTTCTGCCCTGCCAGAGCGGCCTCGTTCAACTGTAAGTGCTGTTATTGTAAAGTGGAAATGTCTAGGAGCAACAACGGCTCAGCCACCAAGTGGTAGGCCACACAAATTCACAGAACGAGACCGCCGAGAGGCCCTCAGCGTGTAAAAATCCTCTGTCCTCGGGTTGCAACATTAACTATCGGGCTCCCAACTGCCTCTGGAAGCAACGTCAGCAGAATAACTGTTTATTGGGAGCTTCATGAAATAGGTTTCCATAGCCGAGCTGCGGCACACAAGCCTAAGAACACCATCCACAATGTCAAGCATCGGCTAGAGTGGTGTAAAGCTTGCCGCCATTGGATTCTGGAGCAGTGGAAATGCGTTCTCTGGAGTGATGAATCACGCTTCACTATAAAATTAAAGTAAAATGAAGTAATATTAAAGCAATCAACCTTGCGAGATTTAAGTGACAAGTGGATTTTGCTCCCATCAAACAGGAAATAGATGGCTGAAAAGACAGATTCTCAGGTGGATGTGTGAAAAGTGTGTGAAAAGCCTCTCAGGTTACTGAGCAGAGAATAGGATGTTCTGATTAATCTTCAGGTTCACATACAATTACCATTAAATCCACAGGTGGCTGTGTGCGTTCTGTTCTGGCTCTGCCTGATACTGAAGTCCGTTAGCAGTTATACTGGATGATGATTCCTTCTGAGGGAAACCAGTGGAGACAGCCGGAGTCTCTCTGCCAACTCACTCTGTCTCATCTTGCAGCCATATCAGTCCCAGCCTGGTGAGCACTACCAGACCATTCATATTCTAGTACATTCCAATACTGTTCATGTGGAAATACTGTACATCACGGCTTTCCTATCCTGTGTAGCATCACAAGAGCTGGCAGGCAGGAGTGGAGAAGGGGGGTGCCACATACCTTTGTAATGTCCCATACACACACACTGACACACTGCGTATGGCCCCGCTCTCACTCTTCAATGAGGAATGTCCCGTTCAAACATTTCAAACACACACAAACAAATGGCCACCTCAAACATTACCTCACGGATGTCACTCGTGAGGGCACAGATGTCACTCGTGAGGGCACAGATATGTGTGTCTTATGGGGTTAGGGACAAACCAACGTTCCCAAACAGGAACTCCTAACTCACTGCTGACAAACCTTGGCAGAGTCCTATGGCCAGGCACTAGGTACTGTTGGCAGAGAGAATGTCGATAACTTCAAAGTGTCTGTTTGCTGAGAAAGTGTGTGTGTGTGTGTGTGTGTGTGTGTGTGTGTGTGTGTGTGTGTGTGTGTGTGTGTGTGTGTGTTTGTGTGTGTGTGCGTGCGTGTGTGTGTGTGTGTGTGTGTGTGTGTGTGTGTGTGTGTGTGTGTGTGTGTGTGTGTGCCTGCGTGTTCATCACATGCAGGTGTTGTGGAGAGTGACAGAGCCTGTCTGGCATCCAGCTCCATGACCTCAGCCATCCAAACCGTCTTATGACATCATCAAGATGGGATGCTGTTTCTCCCGGAGACTTTGTTTTCACAATTATTATTCAAAACATGTTTTCACAGTTTCCCTGCTGTGGGTTGGCAGCAAGGGGCAGCGCTAACAGACGTATAGTGGGTCATTCAGCAAGGCGTGTGTGTGTGTGTGTTGTGGAAACACTGCGTGCCGTGTGTGCATGTGTGTGCGTGCATGTGGAAACCTGCCTTATGTGCGTGTTGACCTTGGCTGCCTGTAAGTGATCCAGCTGTCTTTGAACAGGCCTCAGCGTTTTACAGCAGCCCTGGGCCATGGAGGGAACTCATTTACCAACCTGTTTACCTAAAATACACACACACTCACACACACACACACACACACACACACTCACACACACACACACACTGGGACTGATTGTAATTCCATTGATCCAATCTGATGCTAATTTAGTTTTTGCTGCTATTCCTGCCAGAGTGTCAGAGAGAGAGAGAGAAAGAGAGAGAGAAAGAGGTGGTGGATGTTTATCTGATAAAACGTGAGCTAATCTAATCATGTAGTAAGCGTTAAACAAATCAAAATATATTTTATATTTGACATTCTTCAAAGTAGCCACCCTTTGCCTTGATGACAGCTTTGCACACTCTTGGCAATCTCTCAACCAGCTTCACCTGGAATGCTTTTCCAACAGTCTCAAAGGAGTTCCCACATATGCTGAGCACTTGTCATCGGATGCATTACTCCATTACTCTCTTTCTTGGTCAAATAGCCCTTAGACAGCCTGGAGGTGTGTTGGGTCATTGCCCTGTTGAAAAACATATGATAGTACCACTAAGCGCAAATCAGGTGGGATGATGTATCGCTGCAGAATGTTGTGGTAGCCATGCTGGTTGTGTGCCTTGAATTCTAAATAAATCACACACAGTGTCCCCAGCAAAGCATCCCCATACCATCACTCCTCCTCCTCCATGCTTCATGGTGGGAACTACACATGCAGAGATCATCCGTTCACCTACTCTGCTTCTCACAAATACATGGCGGTTGGAACCAAAAATCTCAAATGTGGAATCATCAGACCAAAGGACAGATTTTCACCAGTCTAATGTCCATTGCTCGTGTTTCTTGGCCCAAGCAAATCTCTTCTTATTATTGGTGTCCTTTAGTAAGGGTTTCTTTGCAGAAATTCAACCATGAAGGCCTGATTCAAGCAGTCTCCTCAGAACAGTTGATGTTGAGATATGTCTATTACTTGAACTCTGTGAAGCATTTACTTGGGTTGCAATTTCTGAGGCTGGTAACTCTAATGAACTTATCCTAAGCAGCAGAGGTAACTCTGGGTCTTCCTTTCCTGTGGCGGTCCTCATGAGAGCCAGTTTCATCATAGTGCTTGATGGTTTTTGCAACTGCACTTGAAGAAACTTTCAAAGTTCTGGAAATGTTCTGTATTGACTGACCTTTATGTCTTAAAGTAATGGTGGACTGTCGTATCACTTTGCTTATTTGAGCTTTTCTTGCCCTAATATGTCCTGGTATTTTACCAAATAGGGCTATCTTCTGTATCGTACCCCTACCTGGTCACAACACAACTGATTGGCTCAAATGCAAATGAACTTTTAACAAGGAACACCTGTTAATTGAAATGTATTCCAGGTGACTACCCCAAGAAGCTGGTTGAGAGAATGCCAAGAGTTTGCAAAGTTGTCATCAAGCAAAGGGTGGCTACTTTGAAGAATCTCACAGATAAAATATAATAATATATATTTAATTTAGGTGCAGATGAGGATGTGCAAGTAGAAATACTGATGTGCAAAAGAGCAGAAAAACAAAAACAAATATAGGCATGAGCTAGGTAGTTAGTTGGATGGGCTAATCCGGTGTAATGGTCCAGAGCTTGAGGCAGGAATTCGATGATGTAGTGGGAAAAAAGGCAGTCAGATATGCTCAGGGCTGATATCACGCTGTGCAGATTGGCAGGTATTATCCGGGCTCTCTGGGCTAAAGCGGCTGGAGTCCGAGCTAAAGGTAAAGACCGTTAGCAGTGGCTAGCAATGACTAAATTGCTAGTAGCTAATTACCTGGCTAGCTGCTGATGGAGGTTCCAGTTAGAAGGTCTAAGAAAATAGAAGATCCATACCACATTGGGTGAGGCAAGTTGCAGGGAGGTAAAGTTCATTTGAAAATGGAAAAACGAGATTTAAATATAATGAAATGTATACAAAAAAACAGAAAAAGACAATATTTACATGGACGATAAAATATATTTTGATTTGTTTAACACTTTTTTGGTTACTACATGATTCCATATGTGTTATTTCATAGTTTTGATGTCTTCACTATTATTCTATAATGAATGAATAGGTGTGTCCAAACTGTTGACTGGTACTGTACATATACACACAGAGACACATACACACAGAGTGACAGGAAAGCATTGCAGAAATAATGATGTAATTGCAGACAGCAGGGTTGGGATTCTGCATTGATCTGTTACATATTGATAAGTGACGTGGGACACATCATCATCAACGCCTCTATTCAAAAAACACCAATAAATCAATAGTTTCTAAAACTAGACTAGGCCTTTATACAGTTAAAACCTTCCGTGACAGGAGGGCACTGTAACATCTCAAACAAAGCTGGATCCTTTACCAGACATGCCAATTAAGCATATTTGATACAAGAGAAGGAATGTTACGGTGAACTGGAAGAGGGCACGACAACACCTATTCCCCCTCAGGAGACTGAAGAGATTTGGCATGGGTCCTCAGATCCTCAAAAGATTTGGCATGGGTCCTCAGATCCTCAAAAGATTTGGCTTGGGTCCTCAGATCCTCAAAAGGTTCTACAGCTGCAACATCGAGAGCATCCTGACTGGTTGCGTCACTGCCTGGTATGGCAACTGCTCGGCCTCTGACCGCAAGGCACTACAGAGGGTAGTGCTAACGGCCCAGTACATCACTGGGGCAAAGCTCCCTGCCAATCAGGACCTCTACACCAGGCGGTGTCAGAGGATGGACCTAAAAATTGCCAAAGACCTCAGCCACCCTAGTCAAAGACTGTTCTCTCTGCTACCGCACGGCAAGCAGTACCAAGTCTAGGACCAAAAGGCTTCTCAACAACTTTAACCCCCAAGCCATAAGACTCCTGAACAAAGTAGAGATACAGAGAGAGAGAAGGGAGATGTACAGTGAAAACAGAGAGAGGAATGATTTTGTTAACACAAGTACAAAGGAGGTCATGTTACGCCTTACTGAAGGAGGAACAACAAAGTAGCAGAGTTATACAGCATTATACTGACACTCACCCTCGATAGAGCGATAGAGGGAGGAAAGAGAGGGGGAGAGAGGCACACAGCATGTGCAAGCTTCATCCTTCCCTATAGTGCTGTGTGCTTTTGTGCACGTATTTCAACATTTGAGTGCATGTCACATCTTGCTGAACTCAGAAATCCCTGTGTGTCTGTGTGTGTGTGTGCAATCAGCCTCTGTGTACCTCATTCTTGTGTTCTCTGGGTTTTTCAGGCCTGTGGTCATTGTGGCTCTGTTGTCCAATGCTGCTTTGTCCCTGTAAAGGTTAGCAGCTAAAACAGTGAATGCAGCGCTGGTGTTTTGTAATACACTGCAGTGTGGACAATATGAGCTGAGCTGTGTGTGTGTGTGTGTATGTGTGTGTGTGTGTGTGTGTGTGTGTGTGTGTGTGTGTGTGTGTGTGTGTGTGTGTGTGTGTGTGTGTGTGTGTGTGTGTGTGTCTGTGTGTCTGTGTGTGTGTGTGTGTGTCTGTGTGTCTGTGTGTGTGTGTGTGTGTGTGTGTGTGTGTGTGTGTGTGTGTGTGTGTGTGTGTGTGTGTGTGTGTGTGTGTGTGTGTGTGTGTGTGTGTGTGCTTACGTGTGTGTTTCAAATCATATCAAATTTTAGGATTAGAATTAGGTCTAGGGTTTAGTGGTTAGGTTTAGGGTTAGGAGTTAGGGTTAGGTTAGGGGTTAGGAGTTAGGGTTAAGTTAGGGGTTAGGAGTTAGGGTTAGGTTAGGGGTTAGGAGTTAGGGTTAGGTTAGGGGTTAGGAGTTAGGGTTAAGTTAGGGGTTAGGAGTTAGGGTTAAGTTAGGGGTTAGGAGTTAGGGTTAAGTTAGGGGTTAGGAGTTAGGGTTAAGTTAGGGGTTAGGAGTTAGGGTTAAGTTAGGGGTAAGGGAAAACGGGAATCAATTGTTGGTCCACAAAAAGTCCTCCACAAGTATAGAAAGACATAGCTGTGTGTGGCCAGGCACTATGGCCAGGCACTATGGTGTTCGTGCGTGTGTGTGTGTGTGTGTGTGTGTGTGTGTGTGTGTGTGTGTGTGTGTGTGTGTGTGTGTGTGTGTGTGTGTGTGTGTGTGTGTGTGTGTGTGTGTGTGTGTGTGTGTGTGTGTGTGTGTGTGTGTGTGTGTGTGTGTGTGTGCATATTTACGTGAACTTTTATAGTCATTTAGGAGATGATCTTATCCAGAGCGAATTACAGGACCAATTAGGGTTAAGTGCCTTGCTCAAGGGCACATCAACATATTTTTCACCTTGTCGGATCAGAGAGTCGTATGAGCTCAGAAGACCCTACAGAACTACTAGAAGTTCTGGACAAAGACAGAAGAGACTTTTGTGGATTGGGGTGATCAGTCCTTTGTTCCAAATATTGGGGAAGATGCCAGAGCTAAAGATGATGTTAAAGATATTAAGTATAGCCAATTGGAATTTGTTGTCTGTCTGTCTCTCTCCCTCCCCCCCTCCCCCCCCCACCGATCTCTCAATTAATTTCAAAGGGCTTTATTGATAAGGGAAATGTGTTTACATTGCCAAAGCAGGTGAAATAGACTATAAACAACAAGGAAATAAACAAGGAAATAAAACATCTGAAATAAGCAGTAAACATCACACTTAAATTACTATAGACATTTACATCTCTCCCCCTCTCTCTCCCCCTCTATCTGTATCTCCCCCTCTCTCTACCCCTCTCTGTCTCTCCCCCTCTCTCTCACCCTCTCTGTCTCTCCCCCTCTCTGTCTCTCCCCCTCGCTCTCTCCCCCCTCTCTGTCTCTCCCCCTCTCTCTGTCTCTCCCCTTCTCTCTCCCCCTCTCTGTCTCTCCCCCTCTCTCTGTCTCTCCCCCTCTCTCTCACCCTCTCTCTGTCTCTCCCCCTCTCTCTGTCTCTCCCCCTCACTCTCCCCTCTCTCCCCCTCTATCTGTCTCTCCCCTCTCTCTGTCTCTCCCCCTCTCTCTCTCCCTCTCTCTGTCTCTCCCCCTCTGTCTTTCCCCTCTCTCCCCCCCTCTCTCCCCCTCTCTCTGTCTTTCCCCCTCTCTCTCCCCCTCTCTCTGTCTTTCCCCCTCTCTCTGTCTTTCCCCCTCTCTCACCCCTTCTCTCTCCCCCTCTCTCTGTCTCTCCCCCTCACTCTCCCCCTCTCTCCCCCTCTCTCTGTCTTTCCCCTCTCTCCCCCTCTCTCCCCCCTCTCTGTCTTTCCCCCTCTCTCTCCCCCTCTGTCTGTCTTTCCCCCTCTCTCTGTCTTTCCCCCTCTCTCTCCCCCTCTCTCTCCCCCTCTCTCTGTCTTTCCCCCTCTCTCTCCCCCTCTCTCTGTCTCTCCCCCTCTCTCTCCCTCTCTCTTTCTTTCCCCCTCTCTCTCTCCCCCTCTCTCTGTCTCTCTCCCTCTCTCTCCCCTCTCTCTGTCTCTCCCCCTCACTCTCCCCCTCTCTCTCCCCCTCTCTCTGTCTCTCCCCCTCACTCTCCCCCTCTCTCCCCCTCTCTCTGTCTTTCCCACTCTCTCTGTCTTTCCCCCTCTCTCTCCCCCTCTCTCTCCCCCTTTCTCTGTCTTTCCCCCTCTCTCTCCCCCTCTCTCTGTCTCTCCCCCTCTCTCTCCCCCTCTCTCTGTCTCTCCCCCTCACTCTCCCCCTCTCTCCCCCTCTCTCTTTCTCTCCCCTCACTCTCCCCCTCTCTCCCCCCCCCTCACTCTGTCTCTCCCCTCACTCTCCCCCTCTCTCCCCCTCTCCCTCTCTCTCCCCCTCTCTCTGTCTCTCCCCCTCACTCTCCCCCCTCTCTCTCTCCCCCTCTCTCTGTCTCTCCCCCTCACTCTCCCCCTCTCTCCCCCTCTCTCTGTCTTTCCCACTCTCTCTGTCTTTCCCCCTCTCTCTCCCCCTCTCTCTCCCCCTTTCTCTGTCTTTCCCCCTCTCTCTCCCCCTCTCTGTCTCTCCCCCTCTCTCTCCCCTCTCTCTGTCTCTCCCCCTCACTCTCCCCCTCTCTCCCCCTCTCTCTTTCTCTCCCCTCACTCTCCCCCCCTCTCTCTCCCCTCACTCTGTCTCTCCCCTCACTCTCCCCCTCTCTCCCCCTCTCTGTCTTTCCCCTCTCTCCCCCCTTTCTCCCCCTCTCTCTGTCTTTCCCCCTCTCTCTCCCCCTCTCTCTGTCTCTCCCCCTCTCTCTGTCTCTCCCCTCACTCTCCCCCTCTCTCCCCCTCTCTCTGTTTCTCCCCCTCACTCTCCCCCTCTCTCCCCCTCTCTCAGTCTTACCTCCTCACTCTACCCCCTCTCTCTGTCTTTCCCCCTCTCTCCCCCCTCTCTCCCCCTCTCTCTGTCTCTCCCCCTCTCTCTCCCCTCTCTCTGTCTCTCCCCCTCTGTCTCTCCCCCTCACTCTCCCCCTCTCTCCCCCTCTCTCAGTCTTACCTCCTCACTCTCCCCCTCTCTCTGTCTTTCCCCCTCTCTCACCCCTTCTCTCTCCCCCTCTCTCTGTCTCTCCCCCTCACTCTCCCCCTCTCTCCCCCCTCTCTCTGTCTTTCCCCTCTCTCCCCCTCTCTCCCCCTCTCTCTGTCTTTCCCCCTCTCTCTCCCCCTCTCTCTGTCTTTCCCCCTCTCTCTGTCTTTCCCCCTCTCTCTCCCCCTCTCTCTCCCCCTCTGTCTGTCTTTCCCCCTCTCTCCCCCTCTCTCTGTCTCTCCCCCTCTCTCTCCCTCTCTCTTTCTTTCCCCCTCTCTCTCTCCCCCTCTCTCTGTCTCTCTCCCTCTCTCTCCCCCTCTCTCTGTCTCTCCCCCTCACTCTCCCCCTCTCTCTCCCCTCTCTCTGTCTCTCCCCCTCACTCTCCCCCTCTCTCCCCCTCTCTCCCCCCTCTCTCTGTCTTTCCCACTCTCTCTGTCTTTCCCCCTCTCTCCCCCCTCTCTCTCCCCTTTCTCTGTCTTTCCCCCTCTCTCTCCCCCTCTCTCTGTCTCTCCCCCTCTCTCTCCCCCTCTCTCTGTCTCTCCCCCTCACTCTCCCCCTCTCTCCCCCTCTCTCTTCTCTCCCCTCACTCTCCCCCTCTCTCTCCCCCTCTCTCTGTCTCTCCCCTCACTCTCCCCCCTCTCTCCCCCTCTCTCTTTCTCTCCCCCTCTCTCTGTCTCTCCCCCTCACTCTCCCCCTCTCTCCCCCTCTCTCTGTCTTTCCCCTCTCTCCCCCTTTCTCCCCCTCTCTCTGTCTTTCCCCCTCTCTCTTCCCCTCTCTCTGTCTAAATATAAAATAAATATAAATATATCCCATTTAGCAGACGCTTTTGTCCAAAGCGACTTACAGGTCGGCTGGGGCCACGACTTTTTACATATGGGTGGCCCCAGCGGGAATCGAACCCACGACGCTTGGCGTTGCAAGCGCCATGCTCTACCGACTGAGCCACACAGGACCCATGTCTCTCCCCCTCTCTCCTCCTCTCTCTGTCTTTTCCCCTCTCTCTCCCCCTCCCTCTGTCTCTCCCCCTCACTCTCCCCCTTTCTCCCCCTCTCTCTGTCTTTCCCCCTCTCACTCCCCCTCTCCCCCTCTCTCTGTCTCTCCCCCTCTCTCTCCCCCTCTCTCCCTTTCTCTCTGTCTCTCCCCCTCACTCTCCCCCTCTCTCTGTCTCTCCCCTCTCTCTGTCTTTCCCCCTCTCTCTCCCCTCTCTCTCCCCCTCTCTCTTTCTTTCACCCTCTCTCTCCCCCTATCTCTGTCTCTCCTCCTCTCTCTCCGCCTCTCTCTGTCTCTACCCCTCTCTCTGTCTTTCCCCCTCTCTCTGTCTCTCCCCTCTCTCTGTCTCTCCCCCTCTCTTTGTCTCTCCCCCTCTCTCTCTCTTTCCCCCTCTCTCTCCCCCTCTCTCTGTCTCTCCCCCTCTCTCTGTCTTTCCCCCTCTCTCTGTCTCTCCCCTCTCTGTCTCTCCCCCTCTCTCTCCCCCTCTCTCTGTCTCTCCCACTCTCTCTCTTCCCCCCTCTCTCTCACTGTTGCCACCACCGCTCACACTGTCTCGGTCTCTCCCTCTCACCATTAGCTGTTTATAGTATCTCTTCTCCAAAACACCCCACCCCTCTCTCCTCTCTTTCTTTCTATGTGTGTGTGCACACATGCCTGCATGATGTGTGTGTCCTGTCTGGTACACTGTGTTCTTTGGGATCAATACTACATTCAACTGAACTGAAGTTTAATTTCAAGCCTATTACTCAAGCGTTACTGCTGCACCAAGTCTGGAACCAACAGGACCATGAACAGCTTCTACCCCCAAGCTATAAGACTATTAAATAGTTAACCACATAGCTACTCAGACTATCTGCATTGACCCTTTGTGATTTGATAAGTTACATGTGGAGAGAGAGCGAGAGAGATAGAGAGAGAGAGAGAGAGAGAGAGAGAGAGAGAGAGAGAGAGAGAGAGAGAGAGAGAGAGAGAGAGAGAAAGCCACAACCAGAGCGACTAGTCTGTGTTATTCTCAATTCAAAGGGCTTTATTGGCATGGGGAACATATCTTCACATTGCCAAAGCAAGCCTGTGACCCCCACCCCTTGTCACCTGCACTACAGACACTTGTTTAATACTTGTGTTGTAAAAACTTAGAATTCAGGGGCCTGCTGCCTCTACCCTCTTTCATCTTTAGCCCATGTCCTGTTTTCCTTTCTCAGAGTGTTTTTCTCCTACCCTCTTTCATCTTTAGCCCATGTCCTGTTTTCCTTTCTCAGAGTGTTTTTCTCCTACCCTCTTTCATCTTTAGCCCATGTCCTGTTTTCCTTTCTCAGAGTGTTTTTCTCCTACCCTCTTTCATCTTTAGCCCATGTCCTGTTTTCCTTTCTCAGAGTGTTTTTCTCCTACCCTCTTTCTCCTCTCACCCTTTTCTTGCCCCTCATGTCCTTGTGTGACTGGTGTCTGAGGTGAACTTCAGTCAAGTGGTCTGGGGCCACTGGGACAAGGGTGTGTATGAGTCCACATGTGCTGTCTTTTACGATGAGCCACATTCCTCTCTGTCATCCAGACAGGGTCAACAACAGTATAGGCTTATAATTGATGGCTTAAGGTACCATAACAATAACATTGTTAAAGGTGTTACTGTCGCTAGCAGCCCTCTATTGACTAGGATTGCCTGTCTTGTCTGTCAAGTGCGCTATTGTTAACAAAGTGCAGACATGCATGTGAGGGTAGAGAGCTGTGTGTGGTTGCAGCCCCATCTCTAGTCCAGTCAGTCAGCCCCATCTCTAGTCCAGTCAGTCAGCCCCATCTCTAGTCCAGTCAGTCAGCCCCAGCTCTAGTCCAGTCAGTCAGTCAGCCCCAGCTCTAGTCCAGTCAGTCAGCCCCAGCTCTAGTCCAGTCAGTCAGCCCCAGCTCTAGTCCAGTCAGTCAGCCCCATCTCTAGTCCAGTCAGTCAGCCCCATCTCTAGTCCAGTCAGTCAGCCCAGCTCTAGTCCAGTCAGTCAGCCCAAGCTCTAGTCCAGTCAGTCAGCCCAAGCTCTAGTCCAGTCAGTCAGCCCCAGCTCTAGTCCAGTCAGTCAGCCCCAGCTCTAGTCCAGTCAGTCAGCCCCAGCTCTAGTCCAGTCACAGCCCCAGCTCTAGTCCAGTCACAGTCACAGCCCCAGCTCTAGTCCAGTCACAGTCACAGCCCCATCTCTAGTCCAGTCAGTCAGCCCCAGCTCTAGTCCAGTCACAGCCCCAGCTCTAGTCCAGTCACAGTCACAGCCCCAGCTCTAGTCCAGTCAGTCACAGCCCCATCTCTAGTCCAGTCAGTCAACCCCAGCTCTAGTCCAGTCAGTCAGTCAGCCCCAGCTCTAGTCCAGTCAGTCAGCCCCAGCTCTAGTCCAGTCAGTCAGCCCCAGCTCTAGTCCAGTCAGTCAGCCCAGCTCTAGTCCAGTCAGTCAGCCCAAGCTCTAGTCCAGTCAGTCAGCCCAAGCTCTAGTCCAGTCAGTCAGCCCCAGCTCTAGTCCAGTCAGTCAGCCCCAGCTCTAGTCCAGTCAGTCAGCCCCAGCTCTAGTCCAGTCACAGCCCCAGCTCTAGTCCAGTCACAGTCACAGCCCCAGCTCTAGTCCAGTCACAGTCACAGCCCCATCTCTAGTCCAGTCAGTCAGCCCCAACTCTAGTCCAGTCAGTCAGCCCCAGCTCTAGTCCAGTCAGTCAGCCCCAGCTCTAGTCCAGTCACAGTCACATCCCCAGCTCTAGTCCAGTCAGTCAGCCCCAGCTCTAGTCCAATCAGTCAGCACCATCTCTAGTCCAGTCAGTCAGCCCCAGCTCTAGTCCAGTCAGTCAGCCCCAGCTCTAGTCCAGTCAGTCAGCCCTAGCCAGCCAGCCCCAGCCAGCCTAGCCCATGAGAGGGAACAATCCACAGCGAAGAGACACCCCAGGGAGAAAGCTGGGGAGGGGAGGGGGTCTGACGGAAATGCTTGGGCCACTTTCCACTTCTGACCTACATATCTGCTGATGCTTCCCTTCCCTTCCCTTCACTAGCCTGCTGCTTCCCTTCCCTTCCCCAGCCTGCTGCTTCCCTTCCCTTCACCAGCCTGCTGCTTCCCTTCCCTTCCCTAGCCTGCTGCTTCCCTTCCCTTCCCTAGCCTGCTGCTCCCCTTCCCTTCCCTAGCCTGCTGCTCCCCTTCCCTTCCCTAGCCTTCTGCTTCCCTTCCCTTCACTAGCCTGCTGCTTCCCTTCCCTTCACTAGCCTGCTGCTTCCCTTCCCTTCACCAGCCTGCTGCTTCCCTTCCCTTCACTAGCCTGCTGCTTCCCTTCCCTTCCCTAGCCTGCTGCTTCCCTTCCCTTCACTAGCCTGCTGCTTCCCTTCCCTTCACTAGCCTGCTGCTTCCCTTCCCTTCACCAGCATGCTGCTTCCCTTCCCTTCCCTAGCCTGCTGCATCCCTTCCCTTCCCTAGCCTGCTGCTTCCCTTCCCTTCACTAGCCTGCTGCTTCCCTTCCCTTCCCTAGCCTGCTGCTTCCCTTCCCTTCACTAGCCTGCTGCTTCCCTTCCCTTCACTAGCCTGCTGCTTCCCTTCCCTTCACCAGCATGCTGCTTCCCTTCCCTTCCCTAGCCTGCTGCTTCCCTTCCCTTCACTAGCCTGCTGCTTCCCTTCCCTTCACTAGCCTGCTGCTTCCCTTCCCTTCACCAGCATGCTGCTTCCCTTCTCTTCCCTAGCCTGCTGCTTCCCTTCCCTAGCCTGCTGCTTCCCTTCCCTTCCCCAGCCTGCTGCTTCCCTTCCCTTCACCAGCCTGCTGCTTCCCTTCCCTTCCCTAGCCTGCTGCTTCCCTTCCCTTCCCTAGCCTGCTGCTTCCCTTCCCTTCCCTAGCCTGCTGCTCCCCTTCCCTTCCCTAGCCTGCTGCTTCCCTTCCCTTCACTAGCCTGCTGCTTCCCTTCCCTTCACTAGCCTGCTGCTTCCCTTCCCTTCACCAGCCTGCTGCTTCCCTTCCCTTCACTAGCCTGCTGCTTCCCTTCCCTTCCCTAGCCTGCTGCTTCCCTTCCCTTCACTAGCCTGCTGCTTCCCTTCCCTTCACTAGCCTGCAGCTTCCCTTCCCTTCACCAGCCTGCTGCTTCCCTTCCCTTCCCTAGCCTGCTGCTTCCCTTCTCTTCCCTAGCCTGCTGCTTCCCTTCCCTAGCCTGCTGCTTCCCTTCCCTTCACCAGCCTGCTGCTTCCCTTCCCTTCACTAGCCTGCTGCTTCCCTTCCCTTCACCAGCCTGCTGCTTCCCTTCCCTTCACTAGCCTGCTGCTTCCCTTCCCTTCCCTAGCCTGCTGCTTCCCTTCCCTTCCCTAGCCTGCTGCTTCTCTTCCCTTCACCAGCCTGCTGCTTCCCTTCCCTTCACTAGCCTGCTGCTTCCCTTCCCTTCCCTAGCCTGCTGATTCCCTTCCTTTCACTAGCCTGCTGCTTCCCTTCCCTTCACCAGCCTGCTGCTTCCCTTCCCTTCACTAGCCTGCTGCTTCCCTTCCCTTTACTTGCCTGCTGCTTCCCTTCCCTTCACCCGCCTGCTGCTTCCCTTCCCTTCACTAGCCTGCTGCTTCCCTTCCCTTCACCAGCCTGCTGCTTCCCTTCCCTTCACTAGCCTGCTGCTTCCCTTCCCTTCCCTTCCCTAGCCTGCTGCTTCCCTTCCCTTCCCTAGCCTGCTGCTTCCCTTCCCTTCACTAGCCTGCTGCTTCCCTTCCCTTCACTAGCCTGCTGCTTCCCTTCCCTTTACTAGCCTGCTGCGTCCAGCTGTATCTGTCAAGAGACGGTGGGAGAAAGACTGTGGATTCGCTCTGGATTTCTGGCTGTGCAGAAAGGTTGCTGGTTTTCAAGTTAGATGAATATTGTATCAAACAAGGATGTTGCCACGTTGGGTGGCTGTGCCTGCAGGTGCAGTGGTTAGAAGTGGTGCCCTAGCTTAGGATGTGGTTGAGTTTCTTGTGAAGAGGGGCAATAACAAGTTGTCCTGTTGAAAAGGACTATACATAAAAAGAGCTGTAGGAATTAAAAGCAGGCCCATGCCAGAACCACAACAATGTGTGTCATACCTGACACACACACCTTACCAGTGGTGTAAAGTACTTGGTAAAAATACTTTTTACTTTCACTTCACTACATTCCTAAAGAAAATAATGTACTTTCTACTCCATACATTTTCCCTGACACCAAAAGTACTCGTTACATTTTGAATGGATAGCAGGACAGGAAAATGGTGGAGGACTCACTAAACACAAATACTTCATTTGTAAATTATGTCTGAGTGCTGGAGTGTTGCCCTGGTTATCCGTGAATTAAAAAACAAACAAGATAATGGTGCTGGTTTGCTTAATATAAGGAAATTGAAATTATTTATACTTTATACTTTTTATAATTTCAAGTATATTTTAGCAATTACATTTACTTTTGATACTTAAGTATATTTAAAACCAAATACTTTTAGACTTTTACTCAAGTAGTATTTTACAGCTTGACTTTCACTTTTCCTTTAGTCATTTTCTAATACAGTTGTTTTCAATTGCTAACAAGCATCGGTTAATACTAAAGCCACTTTTTCAAAACCCTTCACAGTCTGTATTACCAACATGCATCTTTTTCCAAACTCTTCACAGTCTGTATTACCAACATGCAATCTTTTTCCAAACTCTTCACAGTCTGCATTACCAACATGCATCTTGGCCAAAACTCTTCACAGTCTGCATTACCAACATGCAACTTTTTCAAAACCCTTCACAGTCTGTATTACCAACAAGCATCTTTTCCAAAACTCTTCACAGTCTGTATTACCAACAAGCATCTTTTCCAAAACTCTTCACAGTCTGTATTACCAACATGCATCTTTTCCAAAACTGTTCACAGTCTGCATTACCAACATGCATCTTGGCCAAACAGTTAATCTCACCTCCAAAACTCACTCAAACCACCAAAACACTTCATATATGTCTCAAAATAAGCTTGTTCGACCAGAACACTGACAACAATTCTCACTCAGAAAGCAGACATTGTCACTCATAACACACTGACACTAACAGGGAGCATTACATAAATTATTAACTTTTCTCTTTGAAGTTTGAATGATTTTTCACATAAATCAGTATTTCATTATAGAGTAAGAATAACACCTTTTCACTTTGTTGACTGTACTAAAGTATATGTAACAAGAATTAATCAGAAAAGCAGCAATATGCTTCAATAGCCTTTATTTTTTATGTATCTTTGCATGTAGTAATTTACTTGTGAAAAATAAAAAGTTGAAACAAAACAAATTCCTGAAAATCCAGGTCTGCAATAATAATAAATGAAAAAAACATCAACATGTATAGTACAATCACTCATACTGTACAGTACTGTGAGGGTTCTAGTTCTCATCAACATTATAGTATAATCACTCATACTGTACAGTACTGTGAGGGTTCTAGTTCTCATCAACATTATAGTATAATCACTCATACTGTACAGTACTGTGAGGGTTCTAGTTCTCATCAACATTATAGTATAATCACTCATACTGTACAGTACTGTGAGGGTTCTAGTTCTCATCAACATTATAGTATAATCACTCATACTGTACAGTACTGTGAGGGTTCTAGTTCTCATCAACATTATAGTACAATCACTCATACTGTACAGTACTGTGAGGGTTCTAGTTCTCATCAACATGTATAGTATAATCACTCATACTGTACAGTACTGTAAGGGTTCTAGTTCTCATCAACATTATAGTATAATCACTCATACTGTACAGTACTGTGAGGGTTCTAGTTCTCATCAACATTATAGTATAATCACTCATACTGTACAGTACTGTGAGGGTTCTAGTTCTCATCAACATTATAGTATAATCACTCATACTGTACAGTACTGTGAGGGTTCTAGTTCTCATCAACATTATAGTATAATCACTCATACTGTACAGTACTGTGAGGGTTCTAGTTCTCATCAACATGTATAGTATAATCACTCATACTGTACAGTACTGTGAGGGTTCTAGTTCTCATCAACATGTATAGTATAATCACTCATACTGTACAGTACTGTGAGGGTTCTAGTTATCATCAACATGTATAGTATAATCACTCATACTGTACAGTACTGTGAGGGTTCTAGTTCTCAACAACATGTATAGTATAACACTCATACTGTACAGTACTGTGAGGGTTCTAGTTCTCATCAACATGTCTAGTACAATCACTCATACTGTACAGTACTGTGAGGGTTCTAGTTCTCATCAACATGTATAGTATAATCACTCATACTGTACAGTACTGTGAGGGTTCTAGTTCTCATCAACATGTATAGTATAATCACTCATACTGTACAGTACTGTGAGGGTTCTAGTTCTCATCAACATGTATAGTATAATCACTCATACTGTACAGTACTGTGAGGGTTCTAGTTCTCATCAACATGTATAGTATAATCACTCATACTGTACAGTACTGTAAGGGTTCTAGTTCTCATCAACATTATAGTATAATCACTCATACTGTACAGTACTGTGAGGGTTCTAGTTCTCATCAACATTATAGTATAATCACTCATACTGTACAGTACTGTGAGGGTTCTAGTTCTCATCAACATTATAGTATAATCACTCATACTGTACAGTACTGTGAGGGTTCTAGTTCTCATCAACATTATAGTATAATCACTCATACTGTACAGTACTGTGAGGGTTCTAGTTCTCATCAACATGTATAGTATAATCACTCATACTGTACAGTACTGTGAGGGTTCTAGTTCTCATCAACATGTATAGTATAATCACTCATACTGTACAGTACTGTGAGGGTTCTAGTTATCATCAACATGTATAGTATAATCACTCATACTGTACAGTACTGTGAGGGTTCTAGTTCTCAACAACATGTATAGTATAACACTCATACTGTACAGTACTGTGAGGGTTCTAGTTCTCATCAACATGTCTAGTACAATCACTCATACTGTACAGTACTGTGAGGGTTCTAGTTCTCATCAACATGTATAGTATAATCACTCATACTGTACAGTACTGTGAGGGTTCTAGTTCTCATCAACATGTATAGTATAATCACTCATACTGTACAGTACTGTGAGGGTTCTAGTTCTCATCAACATGTATAGTATAATCACTCATACTGTACAGTACTGTGAGGGTTCTAGTTCTCATCAACATGTATAGTATAATCACTCATACTGTACAGTACTGTGAGGGTTCTAGTTCTCATCAACATGTATAGTATAATCACTCATACTGTACAGTACTGTGAGGGTTCTAGTTCTCCCTCTCTCCTGTCAGTCTTCTGGAGTAGTGTCTCCACACTCTGGCAGTCTTCAGGAGAAGTGTCTCCACACCCTGGCAGTCTTCAGGAGAAGTGTCTTCACACCCTGGCAATCTTCAGGAGAAGTGTCTCCACACCCTGGCAGTCTTCAGGAGAAGTGTCTCCACACCCTGTCAGTCTTCAGGAGAAGTGTCTTCACACCCTGGCAGTCTTCATGAGAAGTGTCTCCACACCCTGTCAGTCTTCAGGAGAAGTGTCTCCACACCCTGTCAGTCTTCATGAGAAGTGTATCCACACCCTGGCAGTCTTCAGGAGAAGTGTCTCCACACCCTGTCAGTCTTCAGGAGAAGTGTCTTCACACCCTGGCAGTCTTCATGAGAAGTGTCTCCACACCCTGTCAGTCTTCAGGAGAAGTGTCTCCACACCCTGTCAGTCTTCATGAGAAGTGTCTTCACACCCTGGCAGTCTTCAGGAGAAGTGTCTCCACACCCTGGCAGTCTTCAGGAGAAGTGTCTCCACACCCTGTCAGTCTTCAGGAGAAGTGTCTTCACACCCTGGCAGTCTTCAGGAGAAGTGTCTCCACACCCTGGCAGTCTTCAGGAGAAGTGTATCCACACCCTGGCAGTCTTCAGGAGAAGTGTCTCCACACCCTGTCAGTCTTCAGGAGAAGTGTCTTCACACCCTGGCAGTCTTCAGGAGAAGTGTCTCCACACCCTGGCAATCTTCAGGAGAAGTGTCTCCACACCCTGGCAGTCTTCAGGAGAAGTGTCTCCACACCCTGGCAATCTTCAGGAGAAGTGTCTTCACACCCTGGCAGTCTTCAGGAGAAGTGTCTCCACACCCTGTCAGTCTTCAGGAGAAGTGTCTTCACACCCTGGCAGTCTTCATGAGAAGTGTCTCCACACCCTGTCAGTCTTCAGGAGAAGTGTCTCCACACCCTGTCAGTCTTCATGAGAAGTGTCTTCACACCCTGGCAGTCTTCAGGAGAAGTGTCTCCACACCCTGTCAGTCTTCAGGAGAAGTGTCTTCACACCCTGGCAGTCTTCATGAGAAGTGTCTCCACACCCTGGCAATCTTCAGGAGAAGTGTCTCCACACCCTGGCAGTCTTCAGGAGAAGTGTATCCACACCCTGCCAGTCTTCAGGAGAAGTGTCTCCACACCCAACATTCATAACATCCAGTAAGGACATCTGGTCATGTGAATGGTGGTCATAAACCTTCCACCTCCATGCAGAGAAAACCTCCTCTATGGGGTTTAGGAAGGGGGAGTATGGAGGCAGGAATAGCACTGACATCCTGGGATGTGCAGTAAACCAGTCTGTGACTGCAGCAGAGTGGTGGAAGGCCACATTATCCCACACAACGAAGGTAGGGGGGTTTCTTGCCCCTCTCTCCTCTGCTGGCACAAGTCCATTATGCAGGTCAAGCAGAAAATAAATGAGCCTCTCTGTATTGTAGGGGCCAATGAGTGGTTTGTGTAACAGCAAAGCATAATTGGACAGTGCTGCACACATTGTGATGTTACCTCCTCTCTGGCCTGGGACATCCACGGTTGCTCTCTGTCCAATCACATTTCTTCCCCTGCGGTGTGTTTTTGCCAGGTTGAATCCAGCTTCATCCACAAAGATGAATGTATGCGCAGTTTGCCTGGCTTCCATCTCCAATACTCTCTAAAATATAGTAAAGCCACAGTTTTACAGTCATTTACATTATGCATAGCTTGTGTATGTACCCTGTTTGGTTATTGAACAGACATCTTACCTGGACATATTGATACGGGAGTTCTTTCACACGTTCACCATTTCTCTCAAACTGCTTCACCCTTATTTTATGTTTCTCTAGGACTTTAGCAATTGTCGTTGTGCTGACCGTATTCACATTCCCAAAAGTGATAATGTCTGCCAACACTCTGTCCCGAATTCACAGCAGTTTTATTGCAAACACAAAACAATAAATATATTTCAAAATGTCAGTACATGTAAAAATGTGAACATGCTGTATTGTACTGTAGTATGTAGTTAAATTATCATTGAAGGATGCACATCTCACCTGTTGTTTTGCCAGAAAATTTGTACTAATGGTGAAACTGTTGAACGCTGCAGATTTGGTTACACCCTTAAACCGGCCTCTCTCAAAGAGAGACCATGGTTTACAACAGGGTCGATATTTGTGGTCTTTATCTCATCAGAGACCACCGGTCTTGGTCTTCCTCTCCTTTGTCCTCCACGCATTCTCCCTCTCCCTGACACTCTTCTCTCCCCACCAACCTGTCTGCCTCTCCCTGCCACTCTTCTCTCCCCATCAACCTGTCTGCCTCTCCCTGACACTCTTCTCTCCCCACCAACCTGTCTCCCTCTCCCTGCCACTCTTCTATCCCCACCAACCTGTCTGCCTCTCCCTGCCACTCTTCTCTCCCCACTAACCTGTCTCCCTCTCCCTGCCACTCTTCTCTCCCCACCAACCTGTCTCCCTCTCCCTGCCACTCTTCTTTCCCCACCAACCTGTCTCCCTCTCTCTGACACTCTTCTCTCCCCACCAATCTGTCTTCCTCTCCCTGCCACTCTTCTCTCCCCACCAACCTGTCTCCCTCTCCCTGCCACTCTTCTCTCCCCACCAACCTGTCTCCCTCTCCCTGTCACTCTTCTCTCCCCACCAACCTCTCTCCCTCTCCCTGCCACTCTTCTCTCCCCACCAACCTGTCTCCCTCTCCCTGCCACTCTTCTCTCCCCACCAACCTCTCTCCCTCTCCCTGCCACTCTTCTCTCCCCACCAACCTGTCTCCCTCTCCCTGCCACTCTTCTCTCCCCACCAACCTGTCTCCCTCTCCCTGCCACTCTTCTCTCCTCACCAACCTGTCTCCCTCTCCCTGCCACTCTTCTTTCCCCACCAACCCATCTTCCTTGATCCATGTTTCCAAACTAATTCCGAAGCCATCTTCTTTTGTCTGTTTGGTAATGAGACTAAAAACAGGACACTTGGGTAGTCGTTCAGCTGAAATTGCAATCAGCTGTGTTTGGAAGAATTACATTTTCTGCTGAGATTTTCTATATGTTTCAATCTGGTTACTGCCAAAATGCACGACATTTGCAATCATTCTGTTTTGAATGTGTTTTTAACAGTTTTGTGTTTGCATTTGAAAACATGTGCTGCAAATATATAGTTTTGCAGGTGGTGGAGTGTGAATGAGAAAAGAGTTCATGGATTTCAGGGGAAATGTGGTCATTGAATGCATTTTGTGTGAAAGCAATGAAAATGATTCACAGTTTTGTACACATACACTTCTGTTTCGCTGACTGTGTGAAGAGTTTTGACAATGTGACTTCAGTTTTGACTAATGCATGTTAGCAATTGAAAAAAACTGTAAGGTATCTTTACTTTTACTCAAGTTTGACAATTGGATACGTTTTCCACCACTGCACCTTACACACACGTACATTGTTCCTTCCCATTTCTCCCGCCGCCTCCCTCTCTCTTCGCCCTTGTTCCCCTTCTCCTTCTGGCTCTCTTCAAGGCTTTCATGGGGTTAATTCAGTTGTCAATTCAGAAAGTGAATACAAGTAAATTATTAAAAGAAATTATCATATACATATACACCAATCAATGTATGTATGTATTGCTGTAGCATAGTAGCTTCGTACCATCCTGATCTGGCGAGGTTAGTGACGTAGTGGGATGCAGAGCCAGTGTGGTAGTGCGGCAGGTTGAACCCAGGACACCAAAACACTCAGAGACAGAATAGAACGGCAGCATGTAAAAGCTGGAGCTGTATGTGTCATCTCTAATTCAGCACCAGAGCAGAGTAGCACTACCGGAGCCTACCATACAGGGCCTGGGGAGAGTGGCAAGGAGAGCAGCACACAGAGACATGATGAATAAGATTAGCTCAAACAGTACAGCAGGCAAACGCTGAGAAAGCCTTCCCTCCTTCCTGATTGCAGTGCTCGATAGGACTCAGAGAGCATCGTCTAGTTGTATCTAAGATCAATATGTTGATTGTGTGTGTGTGTGTGCGTGTGTGTGTGTGTGTGTGTCAGACCTGATTTAAATACTATTTCAAATATCCCAATTACTTTCACATATAGTACATTCGAAATAAGTATTCAGATATATTTTATTTGAAAAGACAAGTAGTTTAATAGTTTAATGTATTTGGAAATACACTTAAAAAGTATTTGAAAATACTCAAATACACTCTTATGCATTTAACCCCAGTGTTTGAAAATAGTTTTTGAAATATGTATTTGAAGACACTCCAATACAATTTGGTAGACAATTTTTTTTTACAAATAATCACTCAAATACTGAAATAAAAGTACTTGTTTTGGGCTGTATATTTGAAAATTCTGAAATACACGGAATACTTAAATGCAGAGAGGTAGAGAGGTAGAGAAAGTAGAGGTAGAGAGAGAGAGAGGTAGAGAGAGAGGTAGAGAGAGAGGTAAAGAGAGAGGTAGAGAGAGAGAGAGAGAGAGAGAGAGAGAGAGAGTGGTAGAGAGAGAGATAGAGAGAGAGGTGGAGAGAGAGGTAAAGAGAGAGGTGGAGAGAGAGGTAGAGAGAGAGGTAAAGAGAGAGGTAGAGAGAGAGAGAGAGAGAGGTAAAGAGAGAGAGAGAGAGAGAGAGGTGGAGAGAGGTGGAGAGAGAGGTAAAGAGAGAGGTGGAGAGAGAGGTAGAGAGAGAGGTAAAGAGAGAGGTAGAGAGAGAGGTAAAGAGAGAGGTGGAGAGAGAGGTAGAGAGAGAGGTAAAGAGAGAGGTAGAGAGAGAGAGAGAGAGAGAGAGAGAGAGAGAGAGTGACTGTTTAGATGTAAGTTGGATATGAACAGGTTTGAAACTAGGTCAGATATTTTCTCTGTTTCTCTCTAGAAATAAATGGTTTCGTGCAGAGTGTAAAGTTGTCTTGCAGTGGAAAGGGAATTACTGTCAGGATGGGGTTGCACTGGTGCCTGGACTGTATTGTATAATAGGTTATTAGCACTGCATGTAATCATTCCTAACAACAGTGTATGCATGCATGCGTGTGTGTGCAGGTGTGTGCAGCTGGGATCTAGGGGTCTTGTGTGTGTCCACTTCTTCATAATCAAATCAAATCAAATTTATTTATATAGCCCTTCGTACATCCGCTGATATCTCAAAGTGCTGTACAGAAACCCAGCCTAAAAACCCAAACAGCAAGCAATGCAGGTGTAGAAGCACGGTGGCTAGGAAAAACTCCCTAGAAAGGCCAAAACCTAGGAGGGAACCTAGAGAGGAACCAGGCTATGTGGGGTGGCCAGTCCTCTTCTGACTGTGCCGGGTGGAGATTATAACAGAACATGGCCAAGATGTTCAAATGTTCATAAATGACCAGCATGGTCAAATAATAATAATTGTCAACTATAACAGAATAGACTTCCTGTCCTGCAGGTATTTTGTTTTCTTTGACAAAGAACCATCAGAGTTGGCCACATTCCATAGTGTTAGATGGGTTAGAATGGGCTTAAAGCAGTCAGAGGGTAAATCAAACATCTGACCCAGCCATGGATAAGAGATAACAAAGGCTACAGGGAACTACAGGGAGAAAGATGACACCACATAACCAGGGCTGAGTTTCTGTTTGCCCAACATACCACCAGTATGTTACTGTGAGATCCATCCTCATTCCCATTGATTAGAGCCCTGGGTGTCTGGGTGTGTGTGTGTGTGTGTGTGTGTGTGTGTGTGTGTGTGTGTGTGTGTGTGTGTGTGTGTGTGTGTGTGTGTGTGTGTGTGTGTGTGTGTGTGTGTGTGTGTGTGTGTGTGTGTGTGTGTGTGTGTGTGTGTGTGTGTGTGTGTGTGACGGGTCACTTTCAGCCTCTGTACACGAGAGGAGTCATTGGTCCTCAGGGCTGCTCAAGGGGTTGCGGGTCGGCTGGGACAAGCAATATAGTGGATCCCCATAGAAGCAGGCATGAAGGACCCCAAACTCAAATCTCTCTCTCTGTTCACCTACTCTCATCTCCCCTTGCTGCCTTTTCTACTTTAACTACCCTTGCTCCCTCCTCTACTACCCTCTCTCTCTGCTCATACCTCCTTTCCCCTGTCCCCTCCTCTCCCCTGACCGCATCTTCTTCCCCTATCCCCTCCTCTTTCCCTGTCCCCCTCCACTTTCCTTGTCCCCTGCTCTCCTCTGTCCCCTCCTCTTTCCCTGTCCCCTCCTCTCCTCTTCCCCTGTCCCCTCCTCTTTCCCTGTCCCCCTCCTCTCCTCTTCCTCTGTCCCCTCCTCTCCTCTTCCCCTGTCCCCTCCTCTTCCTCTGTCCCCTCCTCTCCTCTTCCCCTGTTCCCTCCTCTTTCCCTGTCCCCTCCTCTCCTCTTCCCCTGTCCCCTCCTCTTTCCCTGTCCCCCTCCTCTCCTCTTCCCCTGTCCCCTCCTCTTCCCCTGTCCCCCTCCTCTCCTCTTCCCCTGTCCCCTCCTCTCCTCTTCCCCTGTCCCCCTCCTCTTCCCCTGTCCCCTCCTCTTCCCCTGTCCCCTCCTCTTTCCCTGTCCCCTCCTCTCCTCTTTCCCTGTCTCCTCCTCTCCTCTTCCCCTGTCCCCTCCTCTCCTCTTCCCCTGTCCCCTGTCCCCTCCTCTCCTCTTCCCCTGTCCCCTCCTCTTCCCCTGTCCCTTCCTCTTTCCCTGTCCCCTCCTCTCCTCTTCCCCTGTCCCCTCCTCTCCTCTTCCCCTGTCCCATCCTCTCCTCTTCCTCTGTCCCCCCCTCTTTCCCTGTCCCCTTCCTCTTTCCCTGTCCCCTGCTCTTCTCTCCTCTTCCCCTGTCCCCTGCTCTTCTCTTTCGCTGTCCCCCTCCTCTTCCCCTGTCCCCTGCTCTCCTCTTCCCTTCTTTCATCTTCCCCTGTCCTCTCCCTTTCCCTCCTCTCGTGTGTCCTTGGGCTGGGCTGAGAATTCCCTCCACATGGTGTAAAGCTGGTAAACACATACAGGAGCAAGGCAGACCACACACACTCACTGAATGGTCACAATAAACACACACACATGTGTGCGTGTCAAAGCTGAGTTTTTCGTATTGGAGGTTGTTGCATTGCTCTGCAGTTTGGCTGAATATGGACCTAGAATATAGATACTGTGGGCAAGAGGAGCCAAACTGTTGTTGCAAAGTGAACTGTCTGGATTACATGTGTTTGGGCTCACAATGTTCAGTGCTGTGTAACACCAGAACAACCCAATTAGTAAAACAGAGCATGAAGTCAACATTACACACTGTGGACACAGAACACACACTTAATTGGTTGAAATGACTGGAAATATTACATACAGTACAGACTTTTAATAGATAAAGACAATGTTATTAGACGTTTATTAATTGTATGTAAATAAAGTAAAGATAATGAAATCTATCCATGGGTTGAGCTGTTGGACCCATGGTGCTGATAAGAGTGGTTGCCTATCAACTGCATCTAGGGGTGGGCCAGCTATGTCTGAAGTCCTCCCTGCCAAGGCACAGTGCTGCTGTGAAACCCTGGTTGGCCCACCCCTAGATGCAGTTGCTAGGCAACCACTCTTATCAGCACCATGGGTCCAAGTGCAGCACTGCTGTTGTCTTCTCCTCTCTCATCTTATTCTTATTATCTCTCTCCTCTCGTTCTCTACTTAAGCTAATCACATTTGAAGATATATAATTTTGTGAGGATTAGAAACCCCAGAAGCGGATAGTTATGAGTGGTGTAAGCTGTTGTAATTCTAATTTATACTTTTGTCTTTAAAATAAATAAAAAACAGGTCACTCAAATGTTTCTAACCTACTTTTGCACCATTTTCTAGGCCACCACACTCAATGTCCTGAATGCAAGGTACTTGTCAGATTAACACATGCTGTTTCTCCAGACATTCCAGGCATGTCCAGCACACAGACAAGACCCTGGCAACAGCTTCTGTTGAGAAAGGTAGAAGAACTTTAGCCTACTGATTGAGTACTGGGGACAACTGAGGGTTATGCTACTGTTTATAACGTGTGTTACTACGGCAAATGAGAGAACTATTCATGCATTCCATGTTGAAGAATAAATAGTTTGACTCACTGCTAATGGCTGGTTGGATTGAGAGGTGAGGCAGAAAAAAATGCTCTGTAGCGGATCGCGCGCGCCACGCTTCATGGAAGAGCACTTCCGTCCGCGCGCACGTCAGCAGGTGCAGAGAGCAGTGGGGGTCTCGCGGCTTCATCATCCCTGCATCGAAATTACGCCGGCATATAACAATTTTACATCAATATAACATTCTCAGAAAATGGTAGCAAAACAAAGGATCCGTATGGCAAACGAAAAGCACAGCAAAAACATCACGCAGAGAGGCAACGTTGCAAAGACCCTGGTGAGGCGAAGCTTTTCTTCATGCTGTGTGTGTTCATCATCAGACGAAAGAAGATGCAAGCATGATGACACCGATTCAGTTAATCATCACTGAGAATAGCATGATTTCAATAATGTGACCCATCCATTTCATTATGATAAGTTATTGATTGGGTAGGCCTATCTGATGTTATTGTTTAAAAAAAACGCATGTTTTAGCCTATCTAATATGATTCATTTCAAACCATTCGGATCAATCACACGACACATACAAGCCGCAATTAATGAGTTTTCAAGCCCTTCTCCATTCATTGTAATACATGGGCCGTTGGTTGGGTGGTTTATCAATACTGATGGCTGTATGTTATATAATGGTCGATTATCTTGAATCGGCGGTTTGCCACAGGGTTTACAGCCCGGTATTCTCCCAATCAATAATTAATGAGAGATCAATGCCACGTAGATAAAGATCGAGATTGTCGATAAGGATGGTGTCATCATCTGGTTGAACAGTCCATATAGAAGGCTTGAGGTTGTTGATGAACTCTATGGTCCATCTGTATCCTGACCGGGTCACAAATACACGCACAGTTTTGTATTGCAATGCTTGCAGGGACCATAGAATTCCCACCCAAAATCCGGTTTTCCCTAACCCTAAATCTAACCCTAACTCTAACCTTAGCCCTAAACCTAACCATAACCCCTAACCTTAACCCCTAAGCCTAAAATAGCATTTTTCCTTGTGGGGACAGGCAAAATGTCCCCACTTGTCTGAATTTTCCTTCCTTGTTTTACTATTCTTTTGAGGACTTCTGGTACCCACAAGGATAGTTAAACAAAAACACATACACAGATATTATAGGACAGGTAGTGATACTGATAATTATGTAACTCTGGAATGTAGGATTCACTTCCTCATGGGGATTGGTTACACTGGCCTGTATTAGTTTAAATAGTGTACATTAAACCCTTGTATAATTGTGCTGTAATAGCCTTAGGGAAATGGGAGGTGTTCATAATTTATTAAATTATCGTAACTGCTGAATATAATGTTATAGTATTTGTTATAGTATTCCCAATTTATCCAAAGTCTAACAGATTGCTTTTCATGGCAGGCTGACTTGTTCTCTTGGTGTTCCTTAAGATGTTGTTTTTTCTTCGGACAACCTTGAATTATGAAACTATACCAGAAATCTTTACATGTCTTCAACATGACTGCATTGTGCAAGGTGACACTGAATGGAATAGCTCACTGTGGAATAGAGATTGTTTTCATTGTTTGTATTGGAATAAAGGAATACTTGGGGTTTGCGCTGTACATTCTAGATAGCTATTGTGTCATCCACAATAATACCGTACCACAATCAGAAAGCACATGGGTGCTATCCAACTGTATTATGACATCACCCACACCAGACCACATCTTGTGGTTGTGATGCTTTATGATGGTGATTCTCGTGCTGCTGGTCTAGACAGCCAGGCAGGCTGAGCGTTTCCAGAGACATATTGTATATCATGTGTTTTTACATCAGTGGTTTGGTTTCCACTCCTGTTTTCCATAAGAACTAGATGTGTTCATAGCGGAGTCTGAGGGGCTATATGCTAACTCCGCAGAACTCAGTTTATTATTAGATCCAGTCTATTCTGGTGTAACTGGGTACAAAACAGCCACACCGTGATGAGGACAAGGTTTAAAACAGTCAGACTGAGCCTGGACTAACATGGTTTAAAACAGTCAGACTGAGCCTGGACTAACATGGTTTGAAACAGTCAGACTGAGCCTGGACTAACATGGTTTGAAACAGTCAGACTGAGCCTGGACTAACATGGTTTGAAACAGTCAGACTGAGCCTGGACTAACATGGTTTGAAACAGTCAGACTGAGCCTGGACTAACATGGTTTGAAACAGTCAGACTGAGCCTGGACTAACATGGTTTGAAACAGTCAGACTGAGCCTGGACTAACATGGTTTGAAACAGTCAGACTGAGCCTGGACTAACATGGTTTAAAACAGTCAGACTGAGCCTGGACTAACATGGTTTGAAACAGTCAGACTGAGCCTGGACTAACATGGTTTGAAACAGTCAGACTGAGCCTGGACTAACATGGTTTGAAACAGTCAGACTGAGCCTGGACTAACATGGTTTAAAACAGTCAGACTGAGCCTGGACTAACATGGTTTAAAACAGTCAGACTGAGCCTGGACTAACATGGTTTGAAACAGTCAGACTGAGCCTGGACTAACATGGTTTGAAACAGTCAGACTGAGCCTGGACTAACATGGTTTAAAACAGTCAGACTGAGCCTGGACTAACATGGTTTAAAACAGTCAGACTGAGCCTGGACTAACATGGTTTGAAACAGTCAGACTGAGCCTGGACTAACATGGTTTGAAACAGTCAGACTGAGCCTGGACTAACATGGTTTGAAACAGTCAGACTGAGCCTGGACTAACATGGTTTGAAACAGTCAGACTGAGCCTGGACTAACATGGTTTAAAACAGTCAGACTGAGCCTGGACTAACATGGTTTAAAACAGTCAGACTGAGCCTGGACTAACATGGTTTGAAACAGTCAGACTGAGCCTGGACTAACATGGTTTGAAACAGTCAGACTGAGCCTGGACTAACATGGTTTGAAATGTGTCCTATTCAGCATGTTGTTGATGTCGGCCTAAAGGTCATAACACTGTATGAAACTTCATCCAACGGATGTTTGTTCAACCTGCTTAGTCTTCCTCCACCGGGCGATGTCCAGTAGTCGCATATTCTGCACAGTTTTGACCACCCTTGAACAACGACTGTCTGACCTTGACCGTCATACTAACTCTGACCTTACATCCGACCTTATGCCCGGTGTATGTGGCCAGCCAGAGGAGGATGCCTCTCAAGACTTCCTCCTTCTACAGTGGAGGTTTCCTGGCCATTGTTACACTAAACTTGCTCACTGGGGTTTCAGGCCCTATCAGGTCCTAAAATGATAATCTCTAAAACTAAAATAGTTAACTAACGGAAGAACACCGATAACAACTGTTTCATTCAGAAGGATCATGTAGTTTCCAAAGAGGTCCTAAGTCATGACATAAATAGTGACATTAAGATGACATTTGACTTGTACAGTATGTCTCAGTGGTTGAACATTGTTGTTGTTTTCTCTCCCCACTCCCTCTCAGCGACCTCAGGAAGAGAAGTACCCCGTGGGGCCGTGGCTCCTGGCTCTGTTCGTCTTCGTCGTCTGTGGATCTGGTAAGGTGCAAACATCCAGTGTTCAATATTCTGTTTCACATTAGCCTTGATATTACTCACCTAGGGAACATTGGTTAACCACAGAACTAAACCAATTTTAGTTTCACTTCAGTTTTCTGCTCAATTATTTTGCTTAACTGGATGTTGTCTTGTGTAACAACAGCCACTTTCTCTCTAAGCCATCTTTCAGATCATCCAGAGCATCAGGATGGGAATGTGATCCAGAGGTCCCACAGACTCTCCCCTCTCTCCCCACACCCGCACATCAGACCTGAGGCTGCTCGCCACACTACGTACCTCCCTAACACCTCCAGGAGGCCTGGAGGTCCGGACAGCTCTGTGTCCATCAGGGAAGGCCTGAGAGATGAGTGGACCACCCCCCTTCCCCCCTCGATTTTCTCGATCACATGTTTACAGAGTTCCAGGCTGTGGAGATGAGAGCTTTTCTACTGACAGTCTAAACCACAACCAATGGCTGGCTCAATCTCGTACAGAGTGTTTTACACCTGCTCATATGTGTGAGTGTGAGACTGTGAGTGAATGTGTATGTGTGTGCAGTCAATGATGTGACTGGCTGCTGTGCAATACTGCTGTGTTTCTATATACACTCACCGGACAGTTTATTAGGTACACCACCTTGTTCACAAAAATGGATCGCTCCTATTGACAGTGACCATGGCTTGCTGTATAAAGCAGGCAGACAGGAATCTAGACATTCAGTTACTGTTCAATTGAACGTTAGAATGAGCAAAACAATTGACCTAAGCGACTTTAAGCGAGGTATGATCGTCGGTGCCAGGCGCGCCGGATCCAGTATTTCAAATGGCCGACCTCCTGGGCTTTTCATGCATGACAGCGTCTAGGGTTTACCGAGAATGGTGCGACAAACAAGAAACATCCAGTCAGTGTTGGTGAAAACAGCTAGTTGATGAGGGAGGTTGTAGGAGAATGGCACAAATTGTGCAAGCTAACAGGCAGGCCACAAACAGACAAATAATGGTACAGTATAACAGTGGTGTGCAGAACGGCATCTCAGAACACACAACGCCTCGATCCTTGTCACGGATGGGCTACTGCAGCAGACGACCAAACTGGGTTCCACTGCTATCAGCTAAAAACATTAAGAAACGTCTCCAGTGGACACGCCATCACCAACACTGAACAATTGAGGAGTGGAAAAACATTGTCTGGAACATGACAGCGAGTTCAGTTTACTTGATTGGCCTGCGCAGTCCCCAGACCTCAACCCAATAGAGCATCTTTTGGATGAGATGGAACGGGGTTCCGACCCAGTACTAGATGGAAGTACTTAATAAACGGGCCGGTGAGTGTATATCTGTGTTGTGAGAACCTTTTTCAAATAAATGTGACATTTGGGACATGTCTGTTTGTCTGCTTTCAGTTCCACTTTGGCTGCTTCTATCCCAGCGCATGTTGTGCAGATTCAGCTTGCTAATAGTGTGGTTCATTTGGGGCTTCCTGGTGTGTGTGTGTGTACATGCATATGTGCGTGTTATATAACTTAGCACTAAAGAACCACGGCTTCATGGGGTGTCTTAATGTTTAAATTCCAGGTGCTAAACCGTCACAACTATTTACCAGGATTCTGTCATGTCCTTTCTCCAACATACCTGTATGACACCAGGGTTATGTCATGTCCTTTCTCCAACATACCTGTATGACACCAGGGTTATGTCATGTCCTTTCTCCAACATACCTGTATGACACCAGGGTTATGTCATGTCCTTTCTCCAACATACCTGTATGACACCAGGGTTATGTCATGTCCTTTCTCCAACATACCTGTATGACACCAGGGTTATGTCATGTCCTTTCTCCAACATACCTGTATGACACCAGGGTTATGTCATGTCCTTTCTCCAACATACCTGTATGACACCAGGGTTATGTCATGTCCTTTCTCCAACATACCTGTATGACACCAGGGTTACATCTTGTTACTCAGCCTCTCAAATTTATGTCTCCCGAAATCATCCTTCTTCAAGGCAGATGGCAGCTTATCGTCATTTGAATGGAATGCTGTTCACACATTTATCCAGTGTCGTGAGTTGTGGAGTTATACAATCGCTGTTTGTTCACTTGAAGTAATGGGCCAGAGCAAGGTGCTGTTCCTGTTCAATTGGAGTATTTGTGGACCATGTAATCTATGCAGCTGTTAACTAAGGCCGACCCTGGTGAAAAGCAGAGGAAAAGCTTAACCTACAGCTTGCAGTATACAGGCAGTGCTCTGTTGCTGTTTCACATGTTCTCTTTTCAGTGTACAGTAGGATGATGTGGCCCTAGACACTAAACTAAGGTTAGTTTTACACTCTGCTATAAGAAATCAGCAGGCACACAGGTCTGATTGTTACAACAGTAACACACTGCAAAGGTCTGTCTGCTGAACACCATGAGGTCAATGCTCGGCCTGGCATTTCCTCTTTTTTATTTTATTTGGCAAGTCAGTTAATAAGAACAAATTATTATTTTCAATGACGGCCGAGGAACAGTGGGTTATCTGCCTGTTCAGGGGCAGAACGACAGATTTGTACCTTGTCAGCTTGGGGGTTTGAACTTGCAACCTTCTGGTTACTAGTCCAACACTAACCACTAGGCTACCTGCCGCCCCGCCCCTGTCTCTGGGAGATGGAGAACGCAAACACTGCATGTCCATTTCCTACACAGATCCCTCTGTGTGTGCGCATTTCCTATCCCATATAAACATGTTTTCCCTAACTCACAGGACATAACATAACCTAGCCATGGCAATGTGTCAAAGCTCATCCAGCAGTGCTGCTATAACATGCCTACAATCCTACAAGTAGAGATGCAGCCAGCTGAACTTGCTGCATGCCAATAGCCTACGTGACTAGAAAAAAGGTGGAGGAGACTACCATTGGACCGCAGGGGAGAGAAAAAATGTCAATCAGGGACCAGGTGCTGGTTTGTTATTTACATAAACATGTGGTATCCATACAACCACTAGGCCAAGGAGGACCACCAGTTCATCCACAACACCTCAACTTTTGTTCACTTGGCAGGTCAGCACTAAGTAAGAAGTTGGTGTTAAATGGCCTACAGGTTAAGGTTAATTATTTAAACTACAGAAGTAAATGAAGACTAAAGTAAACATGAAGAGGCATGAACAAGTTGATTATTCCTTTAACATTTTATTGAAAGTTGTGAAGTGAAACTGTCAAGTGCAATTGTGTTAAGTATGTTTACAATACCTCATCTGGTTTGAGGAAACATGCGGAACATGAGCATACAACTTATACATAGAATGCTAAAAATCCATTTCAGTTCATCTTTCTGATATTCAGAGTAACGTGTTTGTTATGTTTAAGAGCTGATCATCCGGAAGTACTTTACCGTCAAAAAAAGAAAACAAAATAAATTTACTTCAAATAATTTCAAGTGAAAGATGGTTTACAGTAGGCGTTAATGTTGCAGCCGAAGATATGGATACTGGATATTTGTCAGTTAAATAACCTCCACAGCTCTATTGTCCTGAATTACAGCATTAAAAAGACAGCACATATCTTCAGACCAGCCCATTACTAGGCCTAGATCACTCACCATTTGTACTTCACCTAAATAGCATCTGTCTTCTCTCCTTATGTCACTATATTACACAGTACTTACACTAAATATACAGAAATATACACAATGTAGAAAGCCCATCAACTCCTTTTTGAAAATGCAGCTTAGCCAAACATCTCAGCCCATGTGCTCCTTTACATAAGAGAAGCCGCAATGAGGTTTAACAGGGCGCAAGGCTGAGGGGTTCAAATTAAAATAAGAACGTCATAATCATCATCTCTTTTAATAAGCAAGTACAGGCTACTATACTCCATTCAATCCCACAGTTTAAATGATGACGTCCATGGAAATGTTGTCATGTTCTCCCTTCAGGTCTCCTCCCCCTCACTCGCCAAATGCCAGATGGGGACTATCACACCATGACAACCCTCTGATTTTTCACTTTGTCACCATGAGAGGTGCTCCATTCTCGGTCTGTCTCTCTGTAGCACGCAAGCAGAAGAGAACCGCTGTATTTATTTACATTATCAGGATTCAACAAAGCATGGCCGTTATTATCTCCCTCCATCATCGTTACCACTGAAGTCTACATGACTTGAAATTCATTGACACGGGCACAGTAACTAAGTCATGTCTACTTTCTTGTCGGTTTTGTTTTTCTTAGTCAGACAATCTTGTTCTCTCTCTCCCAAGTCCATGAATTTTTTGGCAATGTTCATTCTCCTATAACATCCCCTTTCCCTCCTCTCCTAGGCAGATTGTCTTTGATAGTGTTTTTAATAGTCTTGAAACGATGACAACACCTGTCGCCGCTCTCAAAGTTAAATATGTGCAAATTCTTGTCTTAACAGCGTAGCCCCGTGCAATGAAGGCCTGGTTGTTCTGCAGCGTTAGAACAGGAGTCTGTCTGAGGACTGTCAAGTCAGTCAGGCCCTGGTTGGTTGATAGACTTCCTCATCGACCCCTCTCCGGGGGTATCAGGTGATGCTACGCAGAGGGTCCAGAGTTGTGTGATGGTTGAGTCGGGGGTAGGGTTGGTGCCTGGGCTGGAGGCTGTGTGGAGGTGGGAGGGGAGCCGGTCTGGGTCTGGGCCTGGAACTGAGCCATCTGCTCTGGGCTGGCCAGGGTCTTCAGAAGGCTGTTCTCCTGCTCAAGCTGCGAGTTCCTCTCAATCAGCTCCTTGATCTGCTCCTTCAGAACCTCCACCTCCTCCCTCACTGCGTACATCAGGTGGCTCTTCACCAGGTCCTAAAGGGACAGAGAGATGAACAAACAGAACAGACTTTAGTGTCTAGTTTTTTAAACATGACAATAAAAAATATCATATGAAAGAAGACAAAGACAGTGTTTTGCATAGTCATTTCACCCCTACCTACAAAAGACCTCGACTAACCTGTACCCCCCACACATTGACTCGGTATCGGTATCCCCTGTATACAGCCTCTATAGTTTTTTTATGGTGTTACTTTTTAGTTTATTTTTTACTTTAGTTAATTTGGTAAATATTTGTTTAACCTTTTTCTTGAACTGCATTGTTGGTTAAGGGCTTGTAAGGAAGCATTTCCCAGCAAGGTCTACACATGTTCTATTCAGCACGCATTTGACAAATCAAGTTTGATTTGAAATTACATACAAAACAATTTTAAATTTGTTCTGTTTTTTTTTTAAATGACCATAAATAAACCGCAGTGACTGCGGTTGAAAATTAGCCGGCTGGCAAAAACCGGCACTTTTACTGAAACGTTGATTAATGTGCACTGTCCCTGTAAAAATAAAATGAACTCAACATTATAGTCTTGATGCAATCATAATAATGTATGCATAGCATTACTACGGCTCTTTGTGGGAATTACTATTACTATGTAATACATGTTAATTATTGTAGCTAGCTTCTGTTTGTTTTAATATAAGAAGTGGGTCTGATCTTAAACACATAACCTGTTTGAGCATATGGATTAAATCAAGACAAAGATTCTGTAGATTATGGGACACATATTCCCAGGGTCTAAATCTCCCCTTCCTCTAAAGCCTGGACAGGACTCAACGTCACCAAACAGACAAAATGGCCGGCCCACATACACGTTTTAGCCAATCAGAGCCTGAGATATTTATATCTTATATCCAGGCGTCAAATATTTTCCGTTTGCCTAGCAACAAAGGCAAGCACAGTATGGCGCGAGTGAGAGAACATCCTTAGCGGGAAGGGATCCAGAGACAATAAAACACTAGAATGCTGAGGAAATGAAAATAAAATCCTGCACGCACGCTCATCTCGTTCACCCTGTGTCAACGTGTATATTGAAATAAATGGTAGCTTCAGGTAGAAATCGAAACAGTGTTTTACAGAAGTGGATAGTACACATGACATAAATGTACATATGGCCCATGTGCTACCATGGTAATCTGGATACGACTTTGCGTGATGACAAACTTGGCTAACGTCTAGGCCCCCATAAATACACTTTGGCAAACTAAATATGACATTGACGTCAAGGCGCATAATAACACCATATGCTGCAACATTGTTGCCAGAGCATCAAGCTATTCTCGATATATGTAACAGCGCCAAATTAAACGGGTTACAAAGTAACGTGCAAATCGAAGGTGATTCGAGGTTTTTCAAATCCAGTAGTAGCGTTTAGAAAGAATCAGCAAAAGGCTGTATGTTGCATGACTTCCCAGTTCTCGCTGGTTACGTGGTTATGTAATCCATTCATTGCGCTAACTGAAGCAACCTTTTATTTTAACTGACCTTTCTCCGAATGTATTCTTCGAAATAAGTTATATTCGCATGTGATTTGTGTAGTATAGTGTGCAGATAAAGCGAGTTTTAGATTGCATAAACTTACCATAGCCTGTTCAATTTTGTTGTCTATGGCCACCACACTGGCTCCTGACGAACTGAAAGAATGAAAAGAAAAGTCTTAGTACACTGCATCGGTAAGAATGAATGAAAGCAACTACTGTCGATGTTGCAGATCTAACACCAGTCATTTCAATACAATGAAATACAGTATAAATATCCTTATACAGGTGACATCACTTCGACTGAAGACCATTCTAGAGCCAAGTGTTCAGGGTGTATTGAATAGACCGCAGACTATTCCTCTCAAATGCCACAAAGAAGCCGTACATGTTCTATTACTGTCATCAATGTAAATCAACTAAATGTTATTTTACTGTCTTCAATGTAAATCAACTAAGGGGATTAGCTACAGCATTTCCTGGGCCAGCAATAAGCAAAACCATCCTAGTAATGCCCCAATCACGACAAGTGCATTTTCTCTCACTGAGCCCAATCAAAATGGCAGCCTCAGCATTAACGTCAAACAAAGGCATTTGGCTATACTTTTATTTTAATAATCAGGTTCTCTATAATACATAGTGTTGTATGATCAGTGTATAAAGCAGCGCTTCTTTCGGAATACAGAAATAATATTAGCTGCCAGCAATAGGCATCCTCCTTGCAGCACAATGTCATCGTAAAATATATTTACCTATTGTCGAGCCTGACAGGTGAACTATCCGTGCTCAGTAACGAAGATAAAAACGAGATAGAAAAATTCCTTAACTGGCAAACACCGAGATCCATCGCCACTGTTGTATAGTACGGACTATTCATGCTATATCACAGATATAAACCAAGCTTTATGCAACGAAAAACTCCTCTCGACGATTATCGTGTATCACAAATCACATTCTCTAGTTCCGTGGTTGGGAGAGGCGTTAGCAGGCACTTTATGTCCCTTCAGAAAAGCCTCGTATCCCGGGAAGCCTGAACATCTATCTACCGCTGCAGCACAAAGAATCTCCAAGGTCAGCTCATCTCCGCTCGGCTGAAAATCTGCAGCCCGGGGACATTTGCATAATGCATCTAAGAAAAACAGCGCTCCGATGCACCCGATTGGTGGAGGGATACTAATATTTGCATAATCTATGTAGAAAACGCCCCTACCTGCGGGCCCAGCTGATTTAATTTTCATAAATTATTTAGAGGATGCACCCTCTGCCGAAACTGGGAAAAACCGGATGAGCTGGTGAGGAACACTACAGTACTTCAAAAGACACAAAGAAGGGACATGTTTACTTGTCGAGATTCAGGCTACCAAGAAATGTCCGAATACCAGGAATTATACACGAGAAATGGACAAATGAAAAATTATGTATTTGGTACATTTACAACTACCAAAATGACTAAACGCGATGAAAGTGTATATTATGAACAAAAACGAATCAATCATTCACACAGTAGAAAAGAACCTTTCAAGATCGTTGTGGATCCAAAAACTGAACATATCCGAATTGTATCCAAGTTCTGCACGTCAACATACCGCCCCCTGGCGGTTACTATGAGCACAGCCCCACACAAGATTTACTCAAACCATTTAAGAATACCCAAATACAACAAGTGAACAAATGCATTCAGAACGCTTCCAGCACGTTTTGTATATGTGCCAGGGACAATGGCCCCTCAAACCATAGATGAGTCAGATACTAACCAAATTCACTTGAAATGCTCCTTGCACCATGTCTCTATTTTAGAGCATTTGCTCATTTTATTAGTGCTCCAGAAATTAGAACTGTTGTGTGTCAGTCCCCCCAAAAATAGCTTTAGCCACACAAAATACCTATTGACTGTAAGCAAAAAACTAAGGAGTGGGTAAGTGAATTGACAGGCAGATGGATAATAACATGTACTTGTTTTGTTAATGCCCTCATGAAAATAATTTTAGAAACATCTAATCAGAGACTGTAGACCTGTTAACCAAACCTCCTCGAATACCCTCAGCCGGTATTTGATGTATTCCAGAACTAGCACAGCTGATTCAAATGGTCACCTAATCATCAAGCCTCCCATTAGTTACATCAGTTGAGGAGAGGTTTGGGAAACACTGCTGTAGACTATCCATCCAGAGTCCTTGACTTGTCTACACTAAGTCAGACATGTACCTGCCCTGTGCCCAACACACCTTACGACAACCATTACTGGAGATATTGGGCTTTTTCTACTCATGCCACCATGGCAAAACAAGATAAAATGACCACCCATTCTATCAAAGACAGCACAAACACACCATCAGACCCAAAGCACAGATTCAACAGATCACTTCCTCATATTTATATACTCAGAAACTATAAGCTAGTGCCTGGTGGGGTGGCTTCTCCCTGACGCAAAGCTACACCTCTGAAATAAGAGCTGTAAGAACCTTTAGATGTTTTGATTCTGAGGTAGAAGATATCCATCAACTTAATTAGCGCTTTTCCAGATGCTCCAAGCACTTTCGATTGTATGGGGCAAAGAAACACAACATATCCATTATCTGTGTGCAGCAAGCAACTGGGTGATGCCATGGCAGCCATTTTGCACCAGAGACAAGCTCATCACAGGCTGATATCTGTTCAGTGCTGCTGAAACATTGGGGTCTGAACTAGAGGTCGACCGATTATGATTTATCAACACTGCTACCGATTATTGGAGGACCAAAAAAAAGAGCCGATACCGATTAATCAGCCGATTTAAAAAAAATGTATTTGTAATAATGACAATTACAACAATACTGAATTAATACTTATTTGAACTTGATATAATACATCAATAAAATCAATTTAGCCTCAAATAAATAATAAAACATGTTCAATTTGGTTTAAATAATGCAAAAATAAAGTGTTGGAGAAGTAAAAGTGCAATATGTACCATGTAAGAAAGCTAACGTTTAAGTTCCTTGCTCAGAACATGAGAATATATGAAAGCTGGTGGTTCCTTTTAACATGAGTCTTCAATATTCCCAGGTAAGAAGTTTTAGGTTGTAGTTATTATAGGACTCTCTCTATACTATTTGTATTTCATATACCTTTGACTATTGGATGTTCTTATACGCACTCTAGTATTGCCAGTGTAACAGTATAGCTTCCATCCCTCTCCTCGCCCCTACCTGGGCTCGAACCAGGAACACATCGACAACAGCCACCCTCGAAGCAGCGTTACCCATGCAGAGCGAGGGGAACAATTACTCCAAGTCTCAGAGCGAGCAATGTTTGAAACGCTATTAGCGCGCACCCCACTAACTAGCTAGTCATTTCACATCGGTTACACCAGCCTAATCTCGGGAGTTGATGGGCTTGAAGTCATAAACAGCGCAATGCTTGAAGCACAGCAAAGAGCTGTTGGCAAAACGCACAAAAGTACTGTTTGAATTAATGCTTACGAGCTTGCATCTGCCTACCAGCACCCAGTCAGTCTGCTCTATCAAATCATAGACTTAAACATAATAACACACAGAAATACGAGCCTAAGGTCATTAATATGGTCGAATCCGGAAACTATCATCTCGAAAACAAGTTTCTTATTCCAGTGAAATACGGAACCGTTCCGTATTTTATCTAACGGGTGGCATCCATAAGTCTAAATATTCCTGTTACATTGTACAACCTTCAATGTTAGGTCATAATTACGTACAATTCTGGCAAATTAGGCGGCCCAAACTGTTGCATATACCCTGACTCTGAAATGAACGCAAGAGAAGTGACACAATTTCACCTGGGTAATATTTCCTGCTAACCTGGATTTCTGGACAGTCCTTTTTAGCGAATAGGCACCGTATCGATTATATGCAACGCTAGATAAACTAGTAATATCATAAAACATGTGTAGTGAACTAGTGATTATGATTGATTGTTTTTAAAGATAAGTTTAATGGTAGCTAGCAACTAACCTTGGCTTACTGTATTCGCGTAACAGGCAGGCTCCTCGTGGAGTGCAATCTGAGGCAGGTGGTTAGAGCGTTGGACTAGTTAACTGTAAGGTTGCAAGATTGAATCCCCGAGCTGACAAGGTAAAGAGCTGTCGTTCTGCCCCTGAACAAGGCAGTTAACCCACCGTTCCTAGGCCATCATTGAAAATAAGAATGTGTTCTTAACTGACTTGCCAAGTTAAATAAAGGTGTTACATTTATTTTAATTTTATTATTTTTTAATCGGCGTCCAAAACTACCGTTTTCCGATTGTTATGAAAACTTGACAAATCGGCCCTGATTAAATCAGCCATTCCGATTAATCGGTCGACCTCTAGTCTGAACTACACCAAACTATAGCTTGAAATCAAAGAAATATACTTTCTCTTGTTATACAACTTCAGTACTTGGATGTACAGAATGCACATGGACACATGCCTTGCTTGTCACGGAAGACACCGTAAAGGCCTAAAGGTTGTCTTTTATGGTGATCCATCTACAGTAACTGTCAGTAAAATGGCCTAGAGTTAGACAACAAAAAAAACAGCTTCTGGTCATTTGCGTAAAAGTTTTGGCTGAGAAAATGATTTAGTAAACCCCACATACACACACAAGCGCAGGCTTGCCTCAGGGAGCTAGAGTGTGTGAATATGGACTTGACGTTCCAGGGGAGAGGATTGCACATTCTCCCTTTGAGGACTTCTGAACAACAAGTCCCTAAAGTAGGCCTAAAGCTATGAGAGCATCGTTTATTTCATAAGACAGGGCCTAGTGAGGGTTTCATTCTTGTTGAAATCCAGAACATTAACCATAGAGATCCTAGTTTCTATATTAATTTTAATGCAAACCAAACCATAACACGACAAGGATGTGGATGAGCATCCTAGTTGGCATACTATGTGCAGCAGACAAAACCTTCACACATACAGGGGATTGAGTGTTGCCGTCTCAGTACTTCTGGGGGAAGAATGGAACACTCATCCACATATCCAAGACATCATATACACACAGATCTCAAACACATCCTAAACACAACTCAAAAACAGACCAAAAAAACCAAACACTTCACACAACTCGACCCGTCCCACATCTTACATTCCACACAGTCGCATACGACAGAAATCTGATCCCCGCTGTGTACAGGCTGTGTGCTGAGCTGGGGTGATTTATGCAAGTTCCCTCTTTTACACATACTACCTGGGAGGAAAGGAGGGAGAGAGGATGGCTGGGATACCTGAGAGGAAGGGTGGGATAAAGGGAGGGAGAGGGTGGCCACTGTTGAAGAATGTCTTAATCCTGCCAGCAGGGTGCAGGGATTAATACCAAACAGAGACACACACTAGAGCCTTACACACAAATAAGAACAAATTCTTATTTACAATGACGGCCTACCCCGGCAAAAACCCTAACCCGGACGCTGGGCCAATTGTGCGCCTCCCTATGGAACTCTCAATCACGGCCGGATGTGATACAGCCTGGAATCGAACCAGGGTCTGTAGTGACGGCTCTAGCACTGAGATGCAGTGCCATAGACCGCTGCGCCACTTGGGAGCGCATTTACGATAAACACAAAATAGGCTACTACATAGTCATTAAGGCCACCCTTTCATCCAGTTATTCACAGATCTATCAGTCATAGGAAAGGTGTCCGTCTTTACACACAATTCACAGAAAGTTATCTAGTTCTGCAGAAGTTGGCTTGGTGTTAGTCTGAGGTTCAAACATAGCCCAGTGCTCAGTACTGAGTCCATCCAACAGTAACAGTGAATTAGAGGTCGACCGATAATGATTTTTCAACGCCGATACCGATTATTGGAGGACCAAAAAAAGCCGATACCGATTAGTCGGCCGATTCCTAACGATGTATTTGTAATAATGACAATTAAAATAAGTGTTCATTCAGTATTATTGTAACTTAATATAATACATCAATAAAATCAATTTAGCCTCAAGTAAATAATGAAACATGTTCAATTTGGTTTAAATAATGCAAAAACAAAAGTGTTGGAGAAAAAAGTATTAGTACAATATGTGCTATGTAGGAAAGCTAAGGTTTCAGTTCCTTGCTCAGAACATGAGAACATATGAAAGCGGTTGGTTCATTTTAACATGAGTCTTCAATATTCCCAGGTAAGAAGTTTTAGGTTGTAGATATTATAGGAATTATAGGACTATTTTCCTCTATACCATTTGTATTTCATTAACCTTTGACTATTGGATGTTCTTATAGGCACTTTAGTATTGCTAGTGTAACAGTATAGCTTCCGTCCCTCTCCTCGCACCTCTATGGGCTCGAACCAGCAACACAACAACAACAGCCACCATCGAAGCAGCGTTACCCATGCAGAGCAAGGGGTACAACTACTAGAAGGCTCGGAGCGAGTGACGTTTGAAACGCTATTAGCGCACGCTAACTGGCTAGCCATTTTACTTCGGTTACACCAGCCTCATCTCGTGAGTTGATAGGCTTGAAGTCACAAACAGAACACAACGAGGAGCTGCTGGCAAAACGCACGAAAGTGCTGTTTGAATGAATGTTTACGCGCATGCTTCTGCCTACCACCGCTCAGTCAGATACTTAGGGAGCGCAGTGGTTAGAGTGTTGGACTTGTAACCGAAAGGTTGCACGTTCAAATCCCCGCGCAGACAAGGTACAAATCTGTCGTTCTGCCCCTGAACAGGCAGTTAACCCACTGTTCCTAGGCAGTCATTGAAAATAAGAATTTGTTTTTAACTGACTTGCCTAGTAAAAAAAAAAAAAAAGCTCAGTCAGATTATATGCGACGCAGGACACGCTAGATAATATCTAGTAATATCATAAACCATGTGTAGTTAACTAGTGATTACGATTGATTGTTTTTTTATAAAGATAAGTTTAATGCTAGCCAGCAACTTTTCTTGGCTTACTGCATTTGCGTAACAGGCAGTCTCCTTGTGGAGTGCAACGAGAGAGAGGCGGGTCGTTATTGCGTTGGACTAGTTAACTGTAAGGTTGCAAGATTGGATCCCCCGAGCTGACAAGGTGAAAATCTGTCGTTCTGCCCCTGAACAAGGCAGTTAACCCACCGTTCCTAGGCCATCATTGAAAATAAGAATGTGTTCTTAACTGACTTGCCTAGTTAAATAAAGGTATTAAAAATAAATACATTCGGCAAATCGGCGCCCAAAAACACAGATTTCCGATTGTTATGAAAACATTAAAATCGGCCATTCTGATTAATCGGTCGACCTCTACAGTGAATATACACAGGGTACAAACATTAGGAACACCTTGCTAATATTGAGTTGCACACCCTTTTGCCCTCAGACTGGCCTCAATTTGTTAGGGCATGGCCTCTACAAGGTGTCGAAAGCATTCCATAGGGATGCTGGCCCATATTGAGTCCAATGCTTCCCACAGTTGTGTCAAGTTGGCTGGATGTCCTTTGGGTGGTGGACCATTCAATCAAATGCAGCAGATGTCACAAAGTGCTATATAGAAACCCATCCTAAAATTCCCAACAGCAAGCAATGCAGATGTAGAAGCACAGTGGCTAGGAAAAACTCCCTGGAAAGGCAGGAACCTAGGAAGAAACCAAGAGAGGAGCCCGGCTCTGACTGTGCGGGGTGGAGATTTATAAGTACATGGCCATTAAGGACAGATTTTTCTAATAGATGACCAGCAAGGGCAAATAATAATCACAGTTGTTGTAGAGGGTGCAACAGGTCAAACATCAGGGGTAAATGTCACTTGGCTTTCATAACCGAGCATTCAGAAATGGCAGGTGCGGTAGATTGTTGAAAACAGCATTCTGATACACACAGGAAACTGTTGAAATTGAAAAACGCAGCAGCGTTGCAGTTCTTGACACACTCAAGCCAGTGCGCCTGGCACACACCTCGTTCAAAGGCACTTAAATCTCTTGTCTTACCCAATCACCCTCTGAATGGCGCACATACACAATACATGTCTCAATTGTCTAATCCTTCTTTAACCTGTCTCCTCCCCTTCAATTACACTGATTGAAGTGGATTTAACAGGTGACAACAATAAGTGATCACAGGTTGACCAGGTGAAAGCTATGTCATGGAAAGAGCAGGTGTTCCTAATGTTTTCTACACTTCCTGTCCTCTTTGCCTGGATGTGTCTTTAACCCAAATAAAGACCCAAATATACACCTGGGAGCGCACAACCTAACCTCAGTCTACCTAAACACACACAACACGGTGACACTGCAACCAAAGCTACTTAGCCCTGAGCTATACTGGGCTCCATTCATAGAACACCCAGGGGCATACTGGGACAGGCTTTCAGGAAGCTGCGCTTAACCAATGTTCTGTACGTTCTCAGTGTCACTGATCTGGAGGTACCCAGCCAATGACAAGCAGCATATAGCCCAGGTTGGAGGTCACTACCTGGCATAATGGAAAGGTTGAAAGCACAGTATTTTCCAACCCCAGAAGTGATTTATCAACCCCACCCTTAACCCAAACCTTAAATAAAAACAAATTCTAAAAAAAATAAGTAGTTAACATACATGGGCCATTCTGGTTCGGACCCAGGTATTTGAGCACCAATTCTGACAATACTGCTTCTTTTGTCCATTCAATATGTGATTTACTGACAACAAGTTTATGGGATGATGGGATAGAGTATGGGCTCAATAGGTAGATGTAGAGTTTCCCTAAACACAGATCAAAGATAAGCTCTATTAAAAGCTCCATGTAGTCTAACATTTTGACCACTATGTACATTTACATTTACATTTAAGTCATTTGGCAGACGCTCTTATCCAGAGTAGCTGGGCCTTTAGCGCCATATGGCTGCATATTGCATAGTTAGGTTGGAGACCTACTGAAGTCAGTGATTCTCTGATCCCAATCCCACACGAATATCAGGAAAAACACTCACCAACATCAGCATGCACCAACCACATACTAACCAATGCCATGCAATCAGCATGCAACCTCTACGCAACCATCACACAACTAAACTGAAATGAAGTGACACTTTAAACCAGTGGTTCCCAAACACTTTATTTTTTGACTGGAACTCAGTCAGGCATGAAACTTACTCTTGAAAGTTGTAATAGTAGAACGCACAAGGTGCAATTTTTTAATTGGGTAGGACATCCTTGGTTCCTCTTGTCATTTTAGTTATTGCATAACTTAGAGCTATTAATAAATGAAATGTCCAGATCAACTATAACATGTCTCCTAGCGTTTTTTTTATTTAGGTTTTTCGATATTGTTGTAATTTTGTCACTCAAATATCACATGAATACACATGAATACAATGTATAGAATTGCAAGTAAAGTAGCTTTTAAACATTTTTTTTGTTGTTGCAGGAAATAAGCTTTAAACCTGCAAAATTCTCTCCACCAACAAGATGTGTGTGAACAGTTTGTGTCATTAACAGTGCCTGTGCCCATAGAAATAGACATGGCGTGAGTGCAGGGTGGGCGCAAGATGTTCCCCAAATCTGGAAAGGGGTGCCTCTGAGTGAAAAAGTTTGGAAACCCCTCAGGGCTGACCCCAATTAGTCGACTGGTAGATTGTTTGCTCGTTAGGCGATTGGTCGACCTAGATTGTTTTAGTCGAGCAGTAGTATACACATATAGAGAAAGAGATATGCATACATGCATACACACACACAGCTCAAAAAAATAAAAGGGAACACTTAAACAACACAATGTAACTCCAAGTCAATCACACTTCTGTGAAATCAAACTGTCCACTTAGGAAGCAACACTGATTGACAATAAATATCACATGCTGTTGTGCAAATGGAATAGACAACAGGTGGAAATTATAGGCAATTAGCAAGACACCCCTTATTAAGGAGTGGTTCTGCAGGTGGTGACCACAGACCACTTCTCAGTTCCTATGCTTCCTGGCTGATGTTTTGGTCACTTTTGAATACTGGCGGTGCTTTCACTCTAGTGGTAGCATGAGATGGAGTCTACAACCCACACAAGTGGCTCAGGTAGTGCAGCTCATCCAGGCTGGCACATCAATGCGAGCTGTGGCAAGAAGGTTTGCTGTGTCTGTCAGCGTAGTGTCCAGAGCATGGAGGCGCTACCAGGAGACAGGCCAGTACATTTTCACATATCTCTTCATTGATATCGTTCGTGGAAGTTTGCTTTCTCCTCTCAATCACATGGAAAAATACTTGCAGCTGAAGTTTGCGCACCAATTTCGATGCAGGACACCTGACGGACACCTGGTAAATGTGGTCTCTTATGGCCAATCTTCCAATGATATGCCTACAAATGCGTCACAATGCTGCAGACACCTTGAGGAAACGGCAGAAATTGTAGGCTCATTCCTGGCGCATTCACAGCCATATAAGGAGACATTGGAAAACAGCGCTTCAAAGATTTTGCTCATTTCCTGTTTGAAGTTTCATCTTGGTTTCCCCTGTAGCATCAGTTCTGTGGCACTCACAGATAATATCTTTGCAGTTTTGGAAATGTCAGAGTGTTTTCTTTCCAAAGCTGTCAATTATATGCATAGTCGAGCATCTTTTCGTGACAAAATATCTTGTTTAAAACGGGAACGTTTTTTTATCCAAAAATGAAATACTGCCCCTAGAGTTCCAAGAGGTTATTAACAAACTATAGTTTTGGCAAGTCGGTTAGGACATCTACTTTCTGCATGACACAAGTCATTTTCCCAACAATTGCTTACAGACAGATTATTTCACTTATAATCCACTGTATCACAATTCCAGTGGGTCAGAAGTTTACATACACTAAGTTGACTGTGCCTTTAAACAGCTTTGAAAATTACAGAAAATGATGCCATGGCTTTAGAAGCTTCTAATAGGCTATTTGACATCATTTGAGTCAAGTGGAGGTGTACCTGTGGATGTATTTTAAGGCCAACCTTCAAACTCAGTGCCTCTTTGCTTGACATCATGGGAAATCAAAAGAAATCATCCAAGACCTCAGAAAACAAATTGTAGACCTCCACAAGTCTGGTTCATCCTTGGGAGCAATTTCCAAACGCCTGCAGGTACCACGTTCATCTGTACAAATAATAGTACGCAAGTATAAACACCATGGGACCACGCAGCCGTCATACCGCTCAGGAAGGAGACGCATTCTGTCTCCTAGAGATGAACGTGCTTTGGTGCAAAAAGTGCAAATCAATCCCAGAACATCAGCAAAGGACCTTGTGAAGACGCTGGCTGAAACAGGTACAAAAGTATCTATATCCACAGTAAAACGAGCCCTACATCGACATAACCTGAAAGGCCGCTCAGCAAGGAAGAAGCCACAGCTCCAAAACACGTAACTGGGGATGGGCACGTTTATTCAGTGGTTTAATGGTACATGTATTCATACCAAACTGTATGGAGACTTTGGGTTCAGTCCACACTGTGAACCCGAATGACTACTACTACTAGTATTACTACTACTACACTAGGCCTATAGGTCTTACCTACACTGTGTTGTATGCCTCGAGTAAATCTGAGCTGAAATTCTTTTTGACCCTAAAATTGTTTTTGAGCCTATGCGCATGTTGTAATCAAAATTATAATCTTAATTGGCGCATTTCAAACGGTCCTTTTGTGATGTGCAGCCGGGAACTATTTCTGTATGATGGACTAGTTCCGTATTTCACTGGAAGAATAAATGTTTTCTTTTCAAAATGATAGGTCATTAATATGGTCAAATCCGGAAACTAAGGCTCGTATTTCTATGTTTATTATATTACAATTAAGTCTATAATTTGATAGAGCAGTCTGATTGTGCGGTGTTAGGCAGCAGCAGGCTCGTAAGCATTCATTCAAACCACACTTTCCTCCATTTACCAGCAGCTTTCCGCAATGCTTGAAGCACAGCACTGTTTATGACTTCAAGCCTATCAACTCCCGAGATTAGGCTGGCAATACTATAGTGCCTATAAGAACATTCAATAGTCAAAGGTCTATGAAATACAAATGATAAAGTGAGAAATATATAGCAGTCTGCAGCGAAGGGCAAAAAGTTGCTCCAGAACACCCCCCACCACGAAAATAAAACTGCACCAACACCCCCAAACTACTTTCCGTAGCTATGCTTGCTACTGTAGCCAGCTAGCTTCTTTGCAATGACTTGGTGCAGTCAAGAGAGGCACTACCAGATGGTATGATAGATTACCTATGGCATCAACAAGTTTGTCTAACTAGCACGAGTCGGTTTGGCTACTTTCGCTATCTTCCTCCGTGCCACACACACCGGCCCCCACACCTCTTGCCCTTCCCCCACCCTTCTGCTAAAATGAGCACACCAGCTCTTTCAAGTCACGTGATCAAGTCTCCATTGCCATTTTAAAATTACGTTATGAAAAAAACAAAAAACATTTAGACTATTCGGATACCTGAAAAAATGTTAATTATTCATATTCTGAAATCATTACAAATGTCCATCCCAACACTTAACACCAATCGTCAGACCAATCATTAGTCTGACCAAGACAAAAGACAGACAATTCAGCTTAGTGCATCCCTTCCTTGGCTTGTTTCCTGACTCCTGTACAGTAAGAACAGACATACAGTCTATACATCTTCAACTACAGTATTAAGACACTAACCCTGCTAGCAGACATGGTAGGGGAGGACTAGGTCAGTATTGTCAACAGTAGACTAGATCCAGTAAGGGGGGGACCAGGTCAGTATTGTCAACAGTAGACTTGCTCCAGTAAGGGGGACCAGGTCAGTATTGTCAACAGTAGACTAGATCCATTTAGGGGGGACTAAGTCAGTATTGTCAACAGTAGACTTGCTCCAGTAAGGGGGACCAGGTCGGTATTGTCAACAGTAGACTAGCTCCAGTAAGGGGGACTAGGTCGGTATAGTCAACAGTAGACTAGCTCCAGTAAGGGTGGAATAGGTTGGTATTGTCAACAGTAGACTAGCTCCAGTAAGGGGGACTAGGTCGGTATAGTCAACAGTAGACTTGCTCCAGTAAGGGTGGAATAGGTTGGTATTGTCAACAGTAGACTAGCTCCAGGAAGGGAGGACAAGGTCGATATTGTCCATCTCCAGTTTAAGTCTTAGTTTACCTCTTGAGGTGCTGCTCCAGTTCCCAGAACAGCAGCTTCATGGCCATCTCGTCCTGGCCTTGCACCCGGACCATCCGCTCTCTCATCGGGCTGTCTGTTCACTCTCCTCCAATAGAATCAGATATTCCTCTTTTCTAGTCCCTCGCTCCCTTTCTTATCATCTTCTCTGAGTCCCACCGGATTGTGGAGAGCAGTGGTAGAGATGAGGGAACAAGCCAGGGCTGCGTGTGTCGGTTGGTGTGTGTGTGTGTGTCAATCCTCTGCATGCGTCTCCAAGGCAGGAGAACTAGCGACTGATTGAGCAAAAACAAGTGTAGGGCAGACGTGACATCACATCACTGCGAGGTCATGTGACCTAGTTACATAAAAGCATCAACACAGATTAGCTTCTGCCCTGATGAGCACCGCTTCTACTCTTCTCCCTGGTGAGCCCTCTCCCTTCAGAGTGGGGTAGATTTGGAGCCCTCTGTGTTTAGGACGGACCCCTGACCCCCATTTAAGGCAGGGAGTCTGGCCCCTGTACTTGAGCCAGGTCTTTTCCTGTCACTTCTCATCAGTAGGGCGGGCTAACAGTGGGCTTAACACCTGCATGCACAGAACGAGTACAACACACACGACTGCAGACTATCAGCCAGCAGCCTGGGTCAGGGGAACACTACAGGCAAGGACAAAGCAGGGGGGCTTACCTGTCAAATACACTGTGGGCTGAGTCAGAGGGGGGCTTTGTTGGTCACATGTCCAACTGTTGCAGTTTAGCCTAAAGAATACTGACCTGACCCATGATGAGACATTAAATCATACACAACTGACCACATACTTCATGCGCTATCCAATAATTTTTATTGATTACGACACCTTTTAGGGCTACAAGTGCTCTGATTGTTTGGTAAATTCAAGTGAACGGTTATGGAGGACTAGTGAGGCCCAAAGATGGTGATTTGGTGGAAAATAGTATGTTGTAGAACATCATACTGTATTTTTATTGTAATTGTTCTCCTAATTATGCCTGGCCAAATTAACCCTGAGGGGATTGATCCAGTCATATTGTATTTGTTTGGGAAACAGTGGGTTAAAGATGCTGCCCCTGTCCTTTCAGTCTAATCCCTACCATATATAATAGCCTACTTATTACACAACTCACAGTTTATAAATAGCAAGTCTTAACATTCAACATAACATGCAACTGCCACAAATTATTTATCATCGAATAGATATGTGAAAAACACCTTGAGGATTGATTCTAAACAACGTTTGCCATGTTTGTCGATATTATGGAGTTAATTTGGAAAAAAGTTTGGCGTTGTAATGTAATTTTTTTTCTTAGCCAAACGTGATGAACAAAACGGAGCGATTTCTCCTACACAAATAATATTTTTGGAAAAACTGAACATTTGCTATCTAACTGAGAGTCTCCTCATTGAAAACATCCGAAGTTATTCAAAGGTAAATTATTTTATTTGAATGCTTTTCTTGTTTTTGTGAAAATGTTGCCTGCTGAATGCTAGGCTTAATGCTATGCTTAATGCTATGCTAGCTATCAATACTCTTACACAAATGCTTGTGTAGCTATGGTTGAAAAGCATATTTTGAAAATCTGAGATGACAGTGTTGTTAACAAAAGGCTAAGCTTGTGAGCCAATATATTTATTTCATTTCATTTGCGATTTTCATGAATAGTTAACGTTGCGTTATGCTAATGAGCTTGAGGCTATGATTACGCTCCCAGATACGGGATTGCTCGACGCAAGAAGTTAAGAATATTCCCCAGTTTATACCGTCATATCACCAATGGGACATCTCTGCTCTCATTTCCATAGCCCAAAAATGCGACTATACCGGAAGTTTCAAGCCTGGATAGGACAACTATGGATAGAGTAATTCACTGTGGGAAAATGATGAGTAGCCATTTTGGCATTACGTTGTGGCGTGAGAGAGGTAGAAAGGGAGAGGGTGTGAGAGGTGCCATTTGAACATTTGGGCTGACAGCAGCAGGTCAAACAACAGAGCTGAGTCCTGCTCTCTCCGGCTCTCACCAGGGGAGAATGGACCAGATACACCGCCTCAGCACGTGGCTCTGTCTCAGAGAGCGAGAGAGAGGAATTGCCAGGGACCTCACGATACGGTATTATCACCATACGTAGGCGCCGATACGATATGTATTGCAATTCTCATGATTCTATATGTATTGTGATTCGATACAGCAATTTTATTGTGATTTGATGTTCCAAATATATTGTTCACTATATGTCTGCTGCAGAGAAACGAGAAAGCATGATAAAATGAGTTGATCATCCATGGGAAAAAAAAAGTGCCAAAAACATGTTGACCCACTACTTAAAAAAAAAAGAAAAGATGGATTACAAGCTATATGATAAATACCAGAGTTTTGACGTAAGTACACCCTACTAGCATTCAATAATTCTACCTAGTGAAAAAAACAAGTATTCAGTCAAGTATCGATATAATATTGTCCAAAATAATACTGTGATAGTTCCCCCCCATCACTAAACATCATGTGGTCAACTAGATCCAATACATCTTGATAGGTTCAGATAGAGCTTTCAGCCCACCATTCAACAAGTATGCTCAAACATTAAGATCAGTACAGGTCTACTAAGAAAGGTGTTTGTAAAAAAAACAAGAGCAGCAGGTATGACTAATGTGGCGTGAAACCTGGTATTAGCAGGACTAATACTCCGAAAACACAAACACATGATGCACTGCTCAAAGACCTGTTGAACACAGCGCTCAAAGAGGAAGATCTGGGGCGGAAAAGCTGGCAATTCTTACATGAAACATGGAGAGGAGGGTCAACAGAAAGAGGGAAGACAGAAAGCAGAGAGAGAGGGGTACAGAAAGAGAGAGGGGGACAGAAAGCAGAAAGAGAGAGGGGGACAGAAAGCAGAAAGAGAGAGGGACAGAAAGCAGAAAGAGAGTCAGTCGTGCCTGCATCTGTAACAGTGGTGTCCCTCCAGTCAGTCTGTGTGGAGCCACTGGGCTGTTGATGAGAAGTGACACGAGGGGGGGGGTGAGGTCTTTACTAAAGCCTAGAACCAACCGCTGCTCCCCTCCACATGTAACCACCAACACAGCAAGGCCACATCAATGTGTGTGTGGTATGAACTGGGGCTTATCCACAGAGACAATGGCAGAGTTGTCCGATTTGGGGCGATGGGAGAGGAAGAGGGGACGATGACGCTAGAGGGAAGAGGAGAGGGAAAGAAGAAGGAGGAGGAGGGGGGGGGCTCTATACATTGGCCTAGAACATGATGTTCTAACTCCAGACGGCTAGACAAACCAGAACATTACTTCCACTGCAGCAGCTGAGGGGATTGGGAGGGCTAAGCTGAGTTGGATGTATAATACTGCACACTCATCAGGTGTTAGGGGTCAGTCACATGTTATAGTGCATTATATGGACCCCCTGCGTGATAGCTTAATCAAACAGGATTGGTTGGCCCTTCCACACTATTAACCTGGACACACACACACAGAAAGACAGACGGGGCAGATGGATGGTTTGTGATTGTAAATCCAGACCAGGCCTTCACACTACCTGCTGGTTTGAACCAGATAATAGATCATAATCCATAATATATTATGTACAAATTGTTTTTCTTTACTGGGAAATTAGACTGGATAAGTCTAAATAAAAATGAGTAAAAAAATAAAATAATCATACAGTAGTCATGTGAAGTAACCTAGTACAGATCCTCATCAATATACTGTCAGTATAAACTAAATTAACTGTGTCAGTAATCAACAATGCCAAATTCAGCACATACAAGCTCTCACACACAATTAGACAGATTGTCACAAATAGGTATTTTGGCAAACCAGATCTGAAAAAAAAAATAGAATTGGGCTGCCTGTGAGAACAGCCATATTACCTGCCACAGTTAACAGAAGGGTTAAGCTGAGGGAAGATGTGTTCCATTCATGTAGAGCAGGCCTGGACAATTATTTTCCATCGCGGGCCAGAATCATATTACAGGATTATACATGTGTATGACTGTGTTGACATATCTACTGGAAATCACATCAAGATATGCTACTCATTTAACTTTAACATGCACAGAAATAAACCACATCCACATTCTCCTTTTGGTAGGTATTTTCATTATTAAACATGCAATGAACTACACGGAGGGAAAAGTACACTGTGCATTCAGCACCACGGACAGAACTCTTGTTAACAGGTATGCACAAAAAACACGAGAGAGAGCACTCAACATTACTTTTAAACTACTCAATCAACTCTCTGATGGGCACTGACTAGAGCAGTGAAGTCAGGTATAGTTTCTGACGTCGCTATGGGCAGGATTGCTGAGAGGTGAGAGTCAGTAAGAGATTCTGTGCCTTGACGTGTTATATTCTGTTCACATACATAGGTTGACCCAAACAGTACAAACATCTGAGCAGAACTCTTAATCTTTGGAAAGTTTTGTTCATTAAGAGATGCATAGAACCTCAGTGTTTGAATAGTTCTCCAATCACTGCATCACTCTGAAGATCAATAAGCTCAAGTTGTAGGTCAGAAGCATTATCCACATTGAAGGTGAAAGGAGAGGAAACCAACAGCATGTCATTTCCCAACACTTTGAAATCCTCAACATTCACTGTTCAAAGCATGCAGCAGCGATGTATACTTCTCCCGCTGGTCATCTGATAGGGAACAAACTAGTAGTGTCAGAAGGTGGGTGAGATTGTTGGCTTCTACTTGGCAGGTCGGGATGAGTCATTTTCCCTTAAAGGCTGACAAGGCTGTACGTCTAATGTGCAAAAAGGACCTTCCCTTGTAGTTTGGAATTCAGTTCATTCATGAGGGCCATGATGTCCACAGTGAAGGAAAAATCAGCCAACCATTCTTTATCTTGCAGTTGATGGAATCCCACATATTTCCTTCCATTTGCAAAAACGAAGTAATCTCCAACTTCAGGTCCCACAGCCTTTTAAGCACCTTCCCCAAACTCAGCCATCTCACGTTTGTGTGGAAGGGGAGCTCTGCATGACTCGACTCTCTCTTCCAACAGTGAGACAGACTGGTTGTGGTTTAATGATTTTGCTCTTAAGAAGTTTACCACTTTAGTGACTGTATCCACAACATGGCTCAGTTTCAGAACACATTTACAGAGCAACTTCTGATCAGTAATGCAATGCAGGAAAATTATTTTCTGATCTGAGTTCAGCTACTTGATGTTGTATCCTTTTCAAAGGGCTAATGTTTTTTCCTGTCAAGTTTGGTCACCCATCAGTGGTCACACTGGATAACCTTTCAATACTCAGTCCCAGGTTTGCCACACACTTATTATTAACCTCCTCCAATAAATCTTTCCCTGTGGTTGTGTTCTTCATTGACTGCACTGAAGCAAGCTCCTCTAATTGCACAGTCTGGGGTTATGCCTCGTGTCACACATGCATCACTGCTCATCCAGGGCCAAGGAGAAATAGGTGAAATCCTTTACCTCGTCTTTCAACTGTTGTTCCATATTCTCTGCGAAGTCCTCAACACGCCATGTCACTGTTCGTCTTGACAGAGAAACTTATTTTTGTCGGGGCAAAGTACTGCTGCAGAGTCAAAAAATTATTTCATTAATTTGCCCTCAGCGAAACGCTTGCCATCTTTATCACTTTTATGGGACAATACATAGCTAGCTCTCGCAATTCCGTCGTTTTCTGAATGCAGTTGTCAAAAGTCCTTATGCAACTGAGAAAGCAACTCTTTCGATGCCCTCTGCATGCTTTGTCTGGAAGTGTCAGGACAAGTTGTAGTCTTTCAAGACAGCGAAGCTCTCTCTGAACACAGATTTACTTGATACCTCAATAAATAAATATTTCGATGTCCACTCTTGGCTGGAACACCCTACATTCATTGTCTACTTTCCTTTGAAAAACTAATTTTAGCACCATTTCTAGCTAGCTACTATTTGCAACTGACGTGTGTGTCAGCCTGTCAGTCACTGTCGGTCCTTATGCAGTTATTTATACGTGCCTTCAAAATAAAAGTCCCACAAGCGGTGGGAGTTAAATCATGACACAAAGGTGAGTATTCATTGGGCTTTTAATATGAATAACAAATACATTCTTCAAAACTTTACAATCGCAAATTCTTCATGTGACCGGAGCATGATTACGCATACGGCCCCTGGGCCGGCCTTTGCCCATGCCTGACGTAGAGTGTAAACCAGCCACCTGCTCTTAAATGCATTGGACAGGCTATGTGTTTGTGCTTTTCCCAAAGATTCTTTAGAACTAGAGCAAACCAACATGTCAAGTGTACTATAAGTTGGAGGCATTGTGTTCTTGTGGACTGTTGCTCTGTTAGAGGGTAGTGTGTTCATGCATGCATGTCTGTATTTGTGTGATGTGCTCTGTACTCCTGTGCAGCTCATGTTCTACTGAGCAGCTTTTACCTGGCATCGGCAATGAGACTTCAGAACACAAAACTGCAATAAAAACACACAAACCATCCCCCACTGACATACACAAGAGAGTAGAAAGAATAGGGTGTGGAGTGAGTTAAGTACACAGACTAGACAGAGCTCTGTGTGATATTTCAGAAAAGCAAGGCCAAACCTCCCCATACATAATGTTTGTGTTTATCTCTAACCTCTTCAAATAGAACATCCCCATTCTAATCCCAATTCTCCACAATATCACCTCTGTGTCCGAACTAGGGGATTTCATTTGTATGTAGTGCTATCCTTGAGCTGTTCTGGTCTATTAATGTTCTGTATAACTTCATGTTTTGTCTGGAACCCAGGATGAGTAGCTGCTGCTATCACAACAGCTCATGGAGATTAGAGGTCGACCGATTAATCAGAATGGCCGATTTTAATGTTCTCATAACAATCAGAAATCGGTATTTTTGGGCGCCGATTTACAATTATTATTTTTGTACCTTTATTTAACTAGGCAAGTCAGTTAAGAACACATTCTTATTTTCAATGACGGCCTAGGAACTGTGGGTTAACTGCCTGTTCAGGGAAAGAACGACAGATTTTCACCTCGTCAGCTCAGGGGTTTCCAATCTTGCAACCGCACAGTTAACTAGTCCAACGCTTTAACCATTGCACTCCACGAGTAGCCTGCCTGTTACGCAAATGCAGTAGAAGCCAAGGTAAATTGCTAGCTAGCATTAAACATATCGTATAAAAAGCAATCAATCATAATCACTAGTTATAACTACTAATCCAGTTTAGCAGGCAATATTAACCAGGCAAAATGATCATTTCTCTTGCGTTCATTGCACACAGAGTCAGGGTATATGCAACAGTTTGGGCTGCCTGGCTCATTGCGAACTAATTTGACAGAATTTTACGTAATTATGACATACATTGAAGGTTGTGCAATGTAACAAGAATATTTAGACTTAGGGACGCCCCCCGTTAGATAAAATACCGAAAGGCTCCGTATTTCACTGAAATAATAAACGTTTTGTTTTAGAAATGATAGTTTCCGGATTCGATCGTATTAATGACCAAAGGCTCGGCTTTTGTGGGGCGATGGGTAACGATGCTTCGAGTGTTCCTGGTTCGAGCGAGGAGAGGGACGGAAGCTATACTGTTACACTGGCAATACTAAAGTGCCTATAAGAACATCCAACAGTCAAAGGTATATGAAATACAAATAGTATAGAGAGAAATAGTTCTATAAATACTATATTAACTACAACCTAAAAAACCTCTTACCTTGGAATATTTAAGTCTCATGTTAAAAGGAACCACCAACTTTCATATGTTCTCATGTTTTGAGCAAGGAACTTTAAAACGTTAGCTTTTTTACATGGCACACATTACTTTCTCCTCCAACACTTTGTTTTTGCATTATTTAAACCAAATTGAACATGTTTCATTATTTATTTGAGGCTAAATTGATTTTATTGATGTTTTATATTAAGTTAAAATAAGTGTTCATTCAGTATTGTTGTAATTGTCATTATTACAAATATATATATATATATATATATATATATATATATATATATATATATATATATATATATATATATATATATATATATATATTTTTTTTTTTAAACGGCCGATTAAAATCGGTATTGGCTTTTTTGGTCCTCCAATAAATCGGTATCGCCGTTGAAAAATCATAAAATCGGTCGACCTCTAATGGAGATCCCCAAAAATAACACTTACTACACTACAAAATTTACAGCTCAAGCTCCCCTGCCCTCCCACCCAATCCATCCCTCTCTTCATCTGTCCATCTGTCTGGTCCGGCATATCAAAATTGGGTGTCAAATGAAAGCTAAGAGTATCGATTTTTGGGAAATTAAGGCATATACATTTAACCCTTTTTCCCCATCTGAAAAATGAGGCATAAGTAATGGCTTTGATTTCTAGATAAACATATAGAAAAGGGTTTTTAGAAAACATCTACCAGAAAGTCTTAAAAAGGTATCAGAAATGCATCAAAACACAATGTTCACAGAATATCAACACATATTTTGTTAAATTGATTGCCTTCTTTAAGAAATATTGCCTTGTAATTCCGTTACCAAAACCCTGCATATTTTTAAGATATTTTTAAATTTCTCTCCATCATGAGGGAGGATAATGAAAGTTCACAGAGTAACAAATAATGAAAGACCTACCAATCATAGCGATTTTACTGATATTAATTTTATTAATGAATTATTAAGTGATTAAAACTCGTAACTCCGTTACCAATTTGGGAATGGAATTACTGCAACTGAATTGGCTACAATGGGAAATCATAAGTGACAAACCACAGTTGGGTCACATGCTAACGTCCTCCCTTCCACTGGCATACTGTTATGTTCAACTCATAGCTGTTTTCTTACTCTTTCTGTTATCTGGTTGTCAAACCAAGAGTGTTAAAACAGTCTGGACAACCCCTCCCTCTCCAGTTAATATCACCTCTTCCCAGCTCTTACTGACACCTACCCATGAGCCCACTATTTCCATTCACTGTGACCAGCATCCACACCCACTGAGCACTGACCAACACCGGACATCAACTACGTTGAAAAGTAGTTGAGATATGGTCACTCCACCCTGGCCTTGACGTTAACGTCCACAGACGAACCGGACCAAATCTGAACCCATCATAGAATGTTTCACAAGTTTGGATAGCACAGTACATTACAGTACAATGAGTAGAGCACAGTACAATAGTGCAGTACAGTACAATACTGTACTACCTTTCTGTACAGTAAACTCTACCCTGCTGTATTGTACTGCACTGTAGTCTACTGTGATCTGCTGTGATGACCAGATTTGTGAAACATGAGAATGACATTCATATCCATAATTCTGCATTTCTGTGTAGTAGAGATTAGGAATCCATGATGTAATTCCGTTACCATAATTCCATTACAAGGTGTAAATCCACTTCACTTCAATAACCAAAAGAGATTTCTTCAAACTCAAGGTGCCATGTCATAGCTGACATCCCATTCTTTCTACAGACATCTATAAATCTTAATTCGGTGCAGCTATTTAACAGTCTTTGGAAACCATGGTTACATTAAAAAAAACCTGAGGGAGATTTTACTGTAATTCCGTTACCAAAGATTGTATCTGTACATTTCTTGCACTAAAGTCATTTTTGTACATTTCAGTAGAAATTGTTAAACGTAGTCCTTGTGCATAGATTTGTATGGTTTGTTAAACTTCGATAATGTTTGTGTGACATACATTTTAAAGTGAATGAGTCAAAGCGTAATTCCGTTACCGTGGAATTGCCCTGCTCTGTCCTACTTCTGACTGGAACAGTAGTGGGAAACCGGTACAATCCGGTTTGGATGGAGGGAGAGAGTACATTTCAGTAGAAATTGTTAAACGTAGTCCTTGTGCATAGATTTGTATGGTTTGTTAAACTTCGATAATGTTTGTGTGACATACATTTTAAAGTGAATGAGTCAAAGCGTAATTCCGTTACCGTGGAATTGCCCTGCTCTGTCCTACTTCTGACTGGAACAGTAGTGGGAAACCGGTACAATCCGGTTTGGATGGAGGGAGAGAGAGAGAGAGAGAGAGGACAGCCAAATAGCTTTCCAACCTACAGCTCCATGACACAGCAGAGAGCAGAGGGTATAGAGAGGACATAAGATGGAAGTGGGCAGCAGCAATCACCCAGCCCATCCATGCCCTCTCACAGAGACACATTAACTAACTACTGGGGCTCAGTGATATACCCACTTATCATTCGCTCTATCAGACTTGAATACTCATGCACACAGAGAAAACAAAGATAGGCGACTACCAAGAGACACAAACATGCCTAACAGAGCCTCAAAATTCTGAGCCAGAGGGTCTCAATGTGACTTTTCCCTCACTGGTTTTCTGAAATGCTACAGTATAGCCTAATAATAAGTATCCATCTGCACATTATTGGACAAGGACGTTACAAAGTGGTTTAACTAAGGGACAACTGCACGCAGCACTTAGCATAAAGTTATGTTATAAGCTGTGGTCCATGTTGTAGACCTTTTTAACAACTTTTTGAAGAGCAGCAGAAATGAACTGCAGAAACCCAAACACTTTCGGTGCATTTGCAAACAGCTAGCCAGCTAAACTAGCTAACTTAGTCCAGTTCTTTTCTCAAGGTTTTGACCATAGTATTCGTGGGTGGGGTGGTCCTTAAGTCCAGAGACAAATCCATTTTTTAAAATGAAAGTTCAATCAAATGTATTTATATAGCCCAAATGTATTTATATAGCTGATATCTCAAAGTGCTGTACAGAAACTCAGCCTACAACCCCAAACAGCAAACAATGCAGGTAAAGCAGCACAGCGGCTAGGAAAAACTCCCTAGGAAGAAACCAGACTATGAGGGGTGGTCAGTCCTCTTCTGGCTGTGCCGGGTGGAGATAAGAACATGGCCAAGATGTTCAAATGTTCAGAAATGACCAGCATGGTCAAATAATAATAATCACAGTAGTTGTCGAGGGTGCAACAGGTCAGCACCCAAAGAAGCATGGCAGCGGGTTGCGTAGCCTGCATGGCTAGTAACTTCAGAAGCAGGAGGTGGCTGCGCCAAGATGACGTGTAGCACACAGGTCCGTTTCTTTAGCAAGTTAACCATCTATTCTAGGTAACGTCAGCTAGCTAGAGATAAATAAAACAGCCATCCAATATTAGTTTTTTTTGCATGATCTGCTAAAAAAAAAACATGTTAGCTACTTAGCTAGTAGCTAAACTAGCTATCTAATGAACACACTTCCAGTCCAAAAGAGAACACAAAATACAAAAACACAAGTGCAACAATAATATCAAATGTTATATCACTTGATGAAGCAAGTCCTGGTCTAATTTATTTTTCCTAACCTCAGATACAGAGCCCTGTGAAAGCTGTTAAAACCTGTCTGTGGACAAAAGTCTCAAAGAAAGTCCCAAGTCCTGGAGAGACTGAAGGGTTTATCTCCAATGGGTTATATATGCTATTGGTTTACTGTTAAAATTGGTTGTAGGACTACAAAAATACTGTTAAAAGTAACAATGCATAGACATAAAACATGCATGACAACCTAGCTACTGGGTGCAGATGTTTCTGTTCAACCCTGACATTCTGCTTATTATTTCGATTAGAAAATAATAATTTAACTATTCAATTTCTCTTGTTTTGGAGTAAGATTAATGTCTAAACCCACTAACCATTTACATAGACGTCCTTTTTTGGTCATCGAACAATCCCTGTGTATCGGTTGACATTCACTTTCCTTTTGTCTAGTGATATTGCACAGATTTGCAGCTGCAGCTGATGTCCTTGATCATTGGTGTGGGTTTTACAGTCCCTGTGTGGCTGACCTAGGATTCAACTTCTGTCCACAACAGCACCCACAAAGCAGTGTCCATTATACTACCAAAACGATGGCCTTGGTTGGGCTAGGATAACAGAACTTTAGGTCTCAGAGCAGGTGACATCACCACAATGAAGGCTCCTAGAGTTGTCTCACTTGGTCTTTCCTTACTACTCGCATCCCATCTCCTCACCTGTATTGTATCGCAACTATATTGGTGGAGAAGGTACAAGGTCACTGCCTTTATTATTCTTCACTAATGTGTAGAGCAATAGAGGAAGGATGAATTAAGAGCCTAGCACTCACCTGTCAACTAGCTCACATGTACTATACACTCGCTCCACTCACCTTCTCCGAGCAGAGCAAATATAGCACCCACAGAATACATTGCGGGTATTTCATTCTGCTACATTGACTCAGATCACACAGTCTGTAGCTAAGTTACACTGTCCGTAGCATAGGTGGTGGTGAAAGGGGTGTGACTGCACACAGAGGTAAGCTACAGGTGAGTTCAAGCAGCCACTGATGTAATACCCCCTGAAATTTGAAGTAATGCCTCCTCCTGCCTAAGCATCTCTGCTGCAGGAGAATCTCTTCCTGCAAATTTGCTCAGATTTTCTTCATTCAGCTACACTCTCCAGTGGTTGCCATGCTAGCTACAAGTGTAATTTGGTCAGGGTTTGTGTCCCGGCCAACCATACAGGGATGAAACTCATACATCACATGGCTACTTTGCAGACCATGGAAAAAAGTGACACTTCACTGTAGTCACTCTCCAGGTTATTTGTCTATTGCCTCCACTATGCGTGCTCTACCCTCTTGGTTAAAGTGGATGTAAGATTTTCTTATGGCCTGCATAACTGCAGACAAACAGTGCCTTCGCAAAGTATTCAGACCCCTTGACTTTCTCCACATTTTGTTACGTTTCAGCCTTATTCTAAAATTCTACCCCATAATGACAAAGCGAAAACAGGTTTTTAGAAATGTTTGCAAATTTAATACAAATAATAGTTACGTAAATAAGGTATTTCTGTTTAAGGCCCTTTGCCATGACTCAAAATTAAGCTTAGGTGCATCCCTTTTCCATCCTCAGTGGTCATCAGAGAGGTTTCTACAACTTGAAAAATTAAATTGATTGGACATGATTTGTAAAGGCACATACATGTCTATATAAAGATCTCACAGTTGACCGTGCATGTCAGAGCAAAAACCAAGCCACGAGGTCGAAGGAATTGACTGTATAGCTCCAAGACAGGATTGTGTTGAGGTAACAGATCTGGGAAGGATACCAACAATTTCTGCCTCATTGAAGGTGCCCAAGAACATAGTGGCCACTTTCAATTGGAAGAAGTTTGGAACCGCCAAGACTCTTCCTGGAGCTGGCCACCCGGCCAAACTGAGCAATCGGTGGAGAAGGGCCTTGGTCAGGGAGGTGACCAAGAACCCGATGGTCACTCTGACAGAGCTCCAGAGTTCCACTATGGAGATGGAAGAACCTTCCAGAAGGACAACCATCTCTGCAGCACTGCACCAATCAAGCAACTCTTCAGTAAAAAAGGCACATGACAGCCCGCTTGGAGTTTGCCAAAAGGCACCTAAAGACTCTCAGACCATGAGAAACAATATTCTCTGGTCTGATGAAACCAAGATTGAACTCTTTGGCCTGAATGTCAAGCGTAATATCTGGAGGAAACCTGGCACCATCCCTACGGTGAAGCATGTTGGTGGCAGCATCATGCTGTGGGGATCCTTGATGAAAACATGCTCCAGAGCGCTCAAGACCTCAGACTGGGGGCGAACATGACAACAACCCTAAGCATGCCGCCAAGACAACGCAGGAGTGGCTTCAGGACAAGTCTCTGAATGTCCCTGACTGGCTCAGCCAAAGCCCAGACCCGAACCTGATCAAACATCTCTGGAGAGACCTGAAAATAGTTTTGCAAGCAACGCTCAAAAAAAATAAAATCAAAACGACTTTTCATTATGGGTATTGTGCGTAGGTTGAGGGAAAATGATTTAATCAATTTTAGAATAAGGCTGCAACGTAACAAAATGTAGAAAAGGTCACGAGGTCTGTAATTAATATGCAGTTCACAATTATTACCACTAGCTAGGTCTCATAACGTGAGGTTGATAATACATGCCTAGCACAAGCTAGCAGTTCAATAAAATTACAGTATGTTTGTTGAAACTAAGTGGGCAATACACCTGGGTAAAATATAGTTGCGTTTTGGAGGAAGCAAACAAAGACCTAGGAGAGAGATTGGTGACGGGGGGGAAGAGGTTGATTGTACTGCTGCTAGCCATCTTTTGATGTAAACAATTAGTTATATTGTTGGCTGTCGTGAGAGAACTTCATCTATCTAGCTGAATAACCAGGTTAAACTGAGCTTTCTATACAGTCACATCTCGCTAGCTGTGTGGTTATTTCTGTGCTAGCCAAGTGTAGCCCACACCACCAGAGCAAACAGATAAAACAGGAAATAAACATTGGTGATTTTGTTTAGTAGATCTGATAGCAACAAGTCTGTGTGTGTATAGAACTCGTTTGTTCGGTTTTTTGGTTGGCTCAAGAAAAATGAACTTGTCATTTTGTGCTAGCAAGCCAACTAACTAGCTTGCTAGAAATGATGGAATGCCGCAGCACCGAATGTTTACTGGGGAACCTCCTGGTTGTGCGTGCATATAGAACTTGCTACTGTTTTGACAGTTGAAAAGGTCTTCATAATAATAGTTCTCCCTGAACGAGCCGACAGAAGCTCCTGATTACATGCTCCAATACACCTAGTCTCCATAGGTCTGTCAGGCCAGAATATAGGAGAAATTACATCTACACATTAAATGATGCACACAGAGCAGTCATTGCTCCCTCTCAAATCCTCCATTGTTCATTGTGAGAAACGGGACCTGTAGAAAACCTAAACAGCAGGTGGAAGAGTGAAAACTGGTACACTACACCCACAATAACATCTGCTAAACACATATGTGGCCAATACAATTTGATTTGATTCACACTTGAATATTGACTTAAATAGATGAGTTTTGTTGATCTGTAATCTGCAGTTCATTCTGGGAGGCCGTCCTTCTTAAACCCTGGCCTGTAGAACTATAGGATCTTACCCATTCCTTCCTTCCTCCGTGTGTGCGTTGTATCTAATTAGATGTCCAGAGAGAGAGAGGAGGAACAGAGTGGATTAACTAGAGACTGCGTCAGGCCAAAGGCAGTGATGACAGGGGGCCAACATAAGTAGTACGTGATCCCACACACACAGCTCAGTGGCTGCAGCGCCATACATGGACTACGGAAGTTTACATACAGAAATGTTTACATAGGTTGGAGTCATTAAAAGTCGTTTTTCAACCACTCCACAAATGTATTGCTAACAAACTATAATTTTGGTAAGTCGGTTAGGACATCAACTTTGTGCATTACACAAGTCATTTTTCCAACAATTGTTTACAGACAGATTTCACTTATAATTCACTTTCACAATTCCAGTGAGTCAAATGAAACAAAAATAGAACCATTTGGCCATAATGACCATCTTTATGTTTGGAGGAAAAAGTCAAAGAACACCATCCCAACTGTGAAGCACGGGGGTGGCAGCATCATGGTGGGGGTGCATTGCTGCAGGAGGGACTGGTGCACTTCACAAAATAGATGTCATCATTAGTATGGAAAAATATATTGAAGCAACAGCTCAAGACAGTCAGGAAGTTAAAGCTTGGTCACAAAGAATACTTCCAAAGTTGTGGCAAAATGGCGTACGGACATCAAAGTCAAGGTATTGGAGTGGCGATCAATCCCATAGAAAACTTGTGGGCAGAACTGAAAAAGTGTGTGCGAGCAAGAAGGCCTACAAACCCGACTCAGTTACACCAGCTCTGTCAAGAGGAATGGGACAAAATTCACCCAACTTATTGTGGGAAGCTTGTGGAAGGCTACCTGAAACATTTGATCCAAGTTAAACAATTTAACGGCTATGCTACCAAATACTGATTAAGTGTATGTAAACTTTTGATCCACTGGGAATGTGATGAAAAAATAAAAGCTGAAATAAATCACTGCTATTATTCTGATATTTCACATTCTAAAATAAAGTGGTGATCCCAACTGACTTAAGACAGGGAATTTGTACTAGGATTAAATGTCAGGAATTGTGAAAAACGGAGTTTAAATGCATTTGGCTAAGGTGTGTGTAAACTTCCGACTTCAACTGTATATTTACCTCGAGTGTGTATTTATGGACCACTAACAGATAGAGAGAATGAGTCCATCTACCGGTATGCTTCTACTTTCACAGAAAACCACAAAAAGGTATTTCTTTGCTAATTAACTCAAGACACTGGCCTGTGTCCTCTGTCCTGAGTTGTAACACACTCACAGATACAACCTACAGCCTATCTACTACTGTTGAGGCCAATGTAGCTGCTGTGCTCATATGAGTGTTTATATATTATGATATTGAGAAAGCAGAGGCCAGAGGGACAGAGAAAGAGAGAATAACAAGGAAGAAAAAGCTAGAAGGGATGGAGAGTAGCTGTGTGTGGGTGGATGCGACCGGTTTGAACCGGTCAGCTGTGACTCTTACTGAGCGTTGAAAGGACAGCCCCCTTTTACAGCAACGCATCCCTGCAGAACAGTTAGAATGCTTTAGCCAGAGGCCTGCAGTAGTCAGTAAATACATGGGGCCTGGGGCCATTTGGGGTCCACCATCTGATGCCATTACTGGTCAACGCTGTCAAGTGGTCAAAGTGGAGTCTTAAATTAACATTTAACACACTTCACAGTTTAATGTAATGGCAGAGGAAGAGAACTCTTACCTACAGATGGGTAGCGAAAGGGCAGGTCAGCAGAGAACATGGAAAAAAAGAGAGGGAGACAAATAGATGAACATATAGTACAGTACACACACGGATCTACAATTGTGCGACTGTGCCACAAGCCACTTCCGAACAACGAAATTATGCAGACTCAGATTTTTCACTTTATAAGGGTAAAACATGATTTCAAAGTCTAACAAATCTATTAACAATTTCTACAGAAAATTTCACAAAAACACATTTACTGGAAGAATGATTGTAAAATCTGTTTCATTCTGTAACAGAATGTATATCTGCACAGTTATTCGTGTAAATGTGTTTTTGAAAAATTTTCAGTGAAAATTATTAAGTGTTCCTTGTGCATAGAGTTGTATGGTTTGTTAAACTTTGAAATCAATGGTTGTTGGTATACATTTTAAAGTGAAAAAGAGTTTCAGCGTAATTCCATTGCCATGGAATTTCCCATAGGTTTACAGTAAATATGTCTGTATAATACACAAATAGTGTGTATGTGTTGATGTATGAGGGGTTTTGGGTTAGGCAAGGGCTGGACCAGTGACTCGGCCAAAGGGGAGGGTAGAGCAAAACAAAATGGTTGTTCCTGTGTGTAGGCTACACACCGTTTCACCACAGAAAAGCACTTCCTAATAAAATGGCCATATAATATGCCACCTGTGAGTCACCCCACACACCCTCTTGCTCTCATTCTCTCTAGTCCCTAAGCCTGCTGACTCATTCAACCCAGAGCCACAGGGTCTATCCTCACTCAGCTTAATCTAAATCAACACTACATCATTACCATAAATAGGCATACATTGTGTTCCATACATTCAGAGGCAGACTGATGCCAGGGTGTGGTTTTGTCATGGTTAATCATCCTTAAATCAATCAAAACAGTCACCCTGCAGGTGTTTCCCGGGCTCAAAGTAGGGCTAGGCGATATCGAATTAATCCGAATTAATGTTTTTGCACTATATTCTAAAATGCCTGTATTGCAGAATCTGGGTTAAGTATTTATGTGCGTTTATGTCCGCTTGTTCTCATGTTGTCTTTTTGGTCTGGTCTCATTTGCTCTTTCTGTGCACGTTCCCATTTACACCAGAGATCTGTATATAATGATGTCACCGCCCTAACAACGGGAGTTGTTGTCCCAAAGAAGGGGCATGCAACAAGCTTAGGTTCAAAATAAGCGCATCAAAACGCATTGGGCTTATTTTGGCAAGAGTGAAACCTCTCGCTTCGCCTATTTCTCCCAAGCCCTTCCCTCTACCACAACAAAGGTGAGAGTACCTTCTTCCTCTCTGACAAACGGTTTCAACTCGCTATTTGCATTGGAGGTTTACTCCAACAGAATTGGTTATATCGACACAAACAAATGGAGAAATTATTTGACTAATAGAGGAGAAATTAACGTTTCAATCCCTACCCTGTTTATATTTCAACTACTCAAATTTCGAGCAGAGCAGACGCTACTAAAACAGATCTACCAATGAACAATCATTCTGGAAAATGAACGCTTAGTTTGTCACGCGCACATTAAGGTACCACGTATAGCTAGCAGCATTTTAGTCAAATAAAGATTATTTTAGATGTTAAGTCTGTTTTATAAATGTGAAATAGGCATAAAATAATTAAGGAATTTGCCACTCGTTCTCATTCTGATAAATAAGGTAGGCCACTTGATTTCAACATCTGAACAAAGTGGACAGGCTAGCATGCTGTTCAAATAGTTGGAGATTAATTGTTATGAACACAACATTCTGTCCAACTGTTTTTCCTTGTTAGCTGAATTCAGAGCTTGTGAAATTATACCTAGATCCAAGTTGGCTAAACTTGAAATATAAAATATTAGCTGGCTACTCACTAGCACGTGGGCTTGTGCTTGAGAGATTGTTTATGCCTGCTACATTATTCGTGAAGGTGCATTTTGCATGGTTCTGGTTACATTTGTAACAAAAAGGTCATTTTTATAGACAGACCTGAAAGCCAGATCAGTGATAGAAAAAAAAGCAATGACAACTATTTTGATTAAACGAGCTCTTAATTAATTTGATTGCTGACTGTTAAATGCAGTGTATTTGACCTTTACATTGTACAGCAAAGCTAATTTAGAGCTAATATATAGATATATTTTTAAATCAATATAGATATATTTTTAAATCAATATATATATATATATAGATATATTTTTAAATCAATATAGATATATTTTTAAATCAATATAGATATATATTTAAATCAATATAGATATATTTTTAAATCTATCTATCTATATCTATATATATTTAAATCAATATAGATATATATTTAAATCAATATAGATATATTTTTAAATCTATATATATATATATATATATATATATATATATATATATATATATATATAGTGAATTGCCCACACTTTTCAAAAAATGTGAGATAATGGTTTTAGACCATATCGCCCAGCCCTAGCTTATGTGCTGACATTACATAACTGTCCACTGGTCTCCACCCAGTTAAAACGAGTACAGCATATCTCTAGACTCTAAACCACTTCAATAGACCCCGTGGGGAATATTTACACAGTATAAGGCTACGTTTGTCCTCTCTCTCTCTCTCCCGTGCTCTCCTCTTCCTTCAAAACCAGCAGGCAAACAACCTATCAGGGAGATTGTCCAGTGAGCAGTAGATGGAGGACGCTGATTAGAGGAGTGACACTGACAACTGGTGGACATCAGAGGTAACAGCATAGTTCACAGGTCTCAGATGTATGCAGGACAATGGATGTCTAGCCAACATGAATTTGATCTCCACCTATATGCCAGAAATAGCCTCGGGCCCTATACTTACTAGATTACTGCCAATGATACAAATTTAAGTTTTAGATGACAATGGCAAACAAAATAATGATATTGGGCCTTGATTATAGGCAAGGGCGATAGGCAAGGGCCACATTAGAAAAAAGGGTATTTACAAGGGGATCAGACATTTCAATTACTCTTCCTAAAATCGGTATAAGAACAATGGCAAACAATTATAATATTATAAACTCACTTTCATTCAATTTCAATTTTGCTAAAAGTTCATTTTAAGTGCTTTAAGAGTAGCCTTATTCAGTGCATCAAATTCTTTAAATAATGGAACACATTTTATGTTTTATGTACTTAATCTTTAGTTGTTTTTTTTACCCATAGGAAACAAACATTTTACGTATGGCATCTGTTGACTGTTGATCATATTCTGTTCTATTTTCTAATTATTTTCCACTAATTTTCTGTCTTGTCTTGTTACACATAAAAACATTTCATGCATGGCATCTCTCAGTTGTCTACCTTTTGCGGGGAGAAGTCTCTCTCCCCCCACATCAGTAGAGAACGGGCCCTATAACAAACTGCACAACCAGTTTTATCCCTCCCCTGTAGTCCCAAATAAAGTCTATTCAAATCGATAGATAATATCAGAAGATCACCTTTGGGTGAGTCTTTGCACACCTGGATTGTACAATATTTGCACATTCTTTCAAAATTCTCCATGCTCTGTCAAGTTGGTTGTATTTGTAATGGCAGCAGATACTCTTCCTGGGGTCCAGCAAAATAAAGGCAGTTACAATTTTAAAAACATTACAATACATTCACAACAGATTAAGTGTGTGCCCTCAGTGGGTCTTATGGTTGTGGAGGTATAAATTCACAAGCTCTGAATTCATTAGATTATTACCGGCTATTTGAAATGCAGTGTACTTGACCTTTAAATTGTACAACAAAACTTAAGAGTTCAAATTTAAGCAAAAAATAAATATGAAAAACATACCAATATATTCACAACACATGAAGTGTGCGCGCTCAGGCCCCTAAACAACCATTTTGAAGTCAAAACCTTAACCAGGCCACTCAGGAACATTCAATGTCGTCTTGGTAAGCAACTCCAGTGTACAGTGGGGCAAAAAAGTATTTAGTCAGCCACCAATTGTGCAAGCTCTCCAACTTAAAGATGAGAGGCCTGTAATTTTCATCATAGTTACACTTCAACTATGACAGACAAAATGAGAAGAAAAATAAGTATTTGGTCAATAACAAAAGTTTCTCAATACTTTGTTATATACCCTTTGTTGGCAATGACAGAGGTCAAACATTTTCTGTAAGTCTTCACAAGGTTTTCACACACTGTTGCTGGTATTTTGGCCCATTCCTCCATGCAGATTTTCTCTAGAGCAGTGATGTTTTGGGGCTGTTGCTGGGCAACACGGACTTTCAACTCCCTCCAAAGATTTTCTATGGGGTTGAGATCTGGAGACTGGCTAGGCCACTCCAAGACCTTGAAATGCTTCTTACGAAGCCACTCCTTCGTTGCCCGGGCGGTGTGTTTTGGATCATTGTCATGCTGAAAGACCCAGCCACGTTTCATCTTCAATGCCCTTGCTGATGGAAGGAGGTTCTCACTCAAAATCTCACGATACATGGCCCCATTCATTCTTTCCTTTACACAGATCAGTTGTCCTGGTCCCTTTGCAGAAAAACAGCCCAAAAGCATGATGTTTCCACCCCTATGCTTCACAGTGGGTATGGTGTTCTTTGGATGCAACTCAGCATTCTTTGTCCTCCAAACACGACGAGATGAGTTTTTACCAAAAAGTTATATTTTGGTTTCATCTGACCATATGACATTCTCCCAATCGTCTTCTGGATCATACAAATGCTCTCTAGCAAACTTCAGACGGGCCTGGACATGTACTGGCTTAAGCAGGGGGACACGTCTGGCACTGCAGGATTTGAGTCCCTGGCGGCGTCGTGTGTTACTGATGGTAGGCTTTGTTACTTTGGTCCCAGCTCTCAGCAGGTCATTCACTAGGTCCCCCCGTGTGGTTCTGGGATTTTTGCTCACCGTTCTTGTGATCATTTTGACCCCACGGAGTGAGATCTTGCGTGGAGCCCCAGATCGAGGGAGATTATCAGTGGTCTTGTATGACCTCCATTTCCTAATAATTGCTCCCACAGTTGATTTCTTCAAACCAAGCTGCTTACTTATTGCAGATTCAGTCTTCCCAGCCTGGTGCAGGTCTACAATTTTGTTTCTGGTGTCCTTTGACAGCTCTTTGGTCTTGGCCATAGTGGAGTTTGGAGTGTGACTGCTTGAGGTTGTGGACAGGTGTCTTTTATACTGATAACAAGTTCAAACAGGTGCCATTAATACAGGTAAAGAGTGGAGAACAGAGGAGCCTCTTAAAGAAGAAGTTACAGGTCTGAGAGCCAGAAATCTTGCTTGTTTGTAGGTGACCAAATACTTATTTTCCAACATAATATGCAAATAAATTCATTAAAAATCCTACAATGTGATTTTCTGGATTTTTCCCACTCATTTTGTCTGTCATAGTTGAAGTGTACCTATGATGAAAATTACAGGCCTCTCATCTTTAAGTTGGAGAGCTTGCACAATTGGTGGCTGACTAAATACTTTTTTGCCCCACTGTATATTCTGTACAGGCTTCCTTCTTTTCACTCTTTCAATTAGGATAGTATTGTGGAGTAACTACAATGTCATTGATCCGTCCTCAGTTCTCTCCTATCACAGCCATTAAACTCTGTGGAGGAGAATTTCTGTCTATAATAAAGCCCTTGTGGGGGAAACTGATTCTGATTTGCCGGGCCTGGCCTGGCTCCACGGTGGTTGGGCCTTTTGCCCTCCAAGGCTCACCTATGGCTGCACTCCTGCCTAGTCATGTGAAATCTACATATTAGGGCCTAATACATTTATTTCAATTGACTGATTTCCTTATATGAACTGTAACTCATTAAATCTTGGAAATTGTTGCATGTTGGATTTATATTTTTGTTCAGTATACTTCAGTACCAGATCTGTAAAATATTAATTTAGCAGTTATCTAAGTTAATAATACCAATTCCTGGGGTAACAATAACTATCACGTATACAAACAGTGATAGCGTCTGAACAACATTGTAGTAACATAATTACCTCGACACTAGTGCCTCTGCACATTGACTCATAACCTGACTGAATCAGTGACTGGTGTACAAATCACATTTTATTTCTCACATGCGCCGAATACAACTGGTAAAGCCTTATTGAAATGCTTACTTACAAGCCCTTAACCAACAATGCAGTCTTAACAGTACCCCCTGTATATTGTTATCTACTGCTGCTCTTTAATTATTGGTTATTCTTACTTTTATTTGGGGGGGGGGGTGTTAAGACTGCATTGTTTTTCAACCACTCCACAAAATTCTTGTTTACAAACTATAGTTTTGGCAAGTTGGTTAGGACATCAACCTTGTGAATGACATCCTTTTTTACAAACAGATTATTTCATCACAATTCCAGCGGGTCAGAAGTTTTCATACACTAAGTTGACTGTGCCTTCAAACAGCATGGAACATTCCAGAAAATGATGTCATGGCTTTAAAAGCTTCTGATAGGCTAATTGATATAATTTGAGTCAATTGGAGGTGTAACTGTGGATGTATATCAAGGCCTAACTTCTAACTCATGGGAAAAGCAAAAGAAATCAGCCAAGACCTCAAAACAATTGTAGATCTCCACAAGTCTGGTTCATCCTTGGGAGCAATTGCCAAACGCCTAAAGGTATCACGGCCAACTGTACAAACAATAGTACGGAAGTATAAACACCATGGGACCACGCAGCCACCATACCACTCAGGAAACAGACGCGTTCTGTCCCCGAGAGATGAACATACTTTGTTGCGAAAAGGGCAAATCAGTCCCAGAACAACAGCAAAGGACCTTGTGAAGATGCTGGAGGAAACAGGTACAAAATTATCTATGCCCACAGTAAAACGAGTCCTATATTGACATAACCTGAAAGTCCACTCAGCAAGGAAGAAGCCACAGCTCCAAAACCACCATAAAAAAAGCCAGACTATGGCATGGGGACAAATATCATACTTTTTGGAGAAATGTCCTCTGATCTGATGAAGCAAGAAATAGAACCGTTTGGCCAAAATGACCATCGTTATGTTTGGAGGAAAAAGGGGGAGGCTTGCAAGCCAAAGAATACCATCCCACCTGTGAAGCACGGGGGTCACAGCATCATGTTGTGGGGGTGATTTGCTGCAGGAGGGACTGGTGCACTTCACAAAACAGATGGCATCATGAGGAAAGGAAAATTATGTGGATATATTGAAGCAACATCTCAAGACATCAGTCAGGATATTAAAGCTTGGTCACAAATGGGTCTTCTAAATGGACAATGACCCCAAGCATACTTCCAAAGTTGTGGCAAAATGGCTTAAGGACAACAAAGTCAAGGCATTGGAGTGGCCATCACAAAGCCCGGACCTCAATCCTATAGAACATTTGTGGGCAGAACTGAAAAAGTGTGTGCGAGCAAGAAGGCCTACAAATCTGACTCAGTTACACCAGCTCTGTCAGGAGGAATGGGCCAAAACTTATGTGGGAAGCTTGTGGGAGGCTACCGAAACATTTGACCCAAGTTAAACATTTTAATGGCAATGCTACCAAATACTAATTGGGTGTATAATCTTCTGACCCACTGGGAATGTGATGAAATAAAAGCTGAAATAAATCACTCTACTATTATTCTGACATTTCACTTTCTTAAAATAAAGTGGTGATCCTAACTGACCTAAGACAGGGAATGTTTAGTAGGATTAAATGTCTGGAATTGTGAAAAACTGAGTTTACATATACCTTAGCCAAATACATTTGAACTTCCAAATTAAACTGTATCTGCACTAATGGTTTTGAATACTCTTGAAATCTTGAGGAAAATATCTGTGTATAAACTGAATCTGCATAAATGTGAAATGTTTTGTATTCTCCCACATGATGGATCCACCAGTTTGGCTACACTTCTATTCAAAAGGGTCAAACAAATTCACATATCTGGGTGTTTCAGTTACCCACCACTTTAAAGACCTAAAGGCAAACTTTACAAAGCTACAATAACATACGAAACTTGTCTTTGAGTGCTGGTCGCTTCTCCCCTTTCACTATCTGGAAGCATAAATACGGTGAAATGAATGTCTTTCCAAGGTTTATTCAACTATTTCAATGTGTTCGTTTTTTCTTTCTAGATCAAGTTATTACCTCATTCATTGTACAGTTCTACAACTGGTCTGCCAACATCAGAAATAGTATGTACTGGGTTGAATCTCAATTATTCAAGTCATCCCTCTTTGGTGTTGTTGGGTTCTGAGAATAGGAAATATACTTATTCCTGTCACTGAGGGAGTGCTGAGGTTTAGAGGGTCTACACCAGAAGTTAATGCTTATAGTCGGAAGGTATATAATGTGTGCAACTAAGCTTGGAATGTGTTGAGTGCAGGGAAGCGATTACATGTCGCAGGCATTGATAAGCGGAGGGAGCCTTGGATTGGTGATGGAGGGGGGGTTGAGGTCAGGTCACCTTAAGGGAGAAATAAAGGTTTATGGCCCGTATCACTAGTGTCCTACCTAGCAGTAAAGAACAATGTTTGTACAGATGGGTAGGAGGAGACTCAGCCTATGAGGAACGGTTAAATATCAGTGCTTGTGTGAAAATGTTTGTCTAATGCAGCCCTATTCATCCTCTGGAAATAATAAACTTGGTTAAGCTTTGAGAGAGTGTTTCACTGAGAATTAGAACCTAACAGTGAAAATGGAAGAATCAGCCTGTGACACACTAATGTTCACCCTTACCTTTGCCGATATCCAGGTACACATCTAATCCCATCGTTAAACAACCTATGAGAATATGGATCCATTTGACAACATTTTCAGCTTCACTCAGCATGTCCCTACACAATAACCATATGTTCCCCCCATCATGTGAAGACATTGAATTTGATGTAAGGCAGAGTAAAGGTGTTCATGTATTGGATCGTTTTCTGAACAATAATTTTGCCTCACTTGACAAACAAGTCAAAAACATTGATCTTCCTAGATGTATTTCATTATCTTCAGGTACGCAACTTGTAAGTACATCAAAACAAAATGGGAAGATGATCTGAACAATGAATTCTCAGATGAGGAATGGAATTATTGTTGAGAGGGTGCATCCATTGTCTATTTGTGCTAGACATGCATTTGTTCAGGTCAAGCTGCTACACCAAATCTATTGAACTAAGTCCAGGCTAAGTAAAAGGTATCCAAACCTAGACCCTATGTGACCGATGTAGAGAGGCTTCTGCAGCTATTACTCATATGTTTTGGTCCAGCGTTTTTGCAACAATATAACATTTTTGGAGTCAATGTATAACTGTGCCCTCAGAGGGCCCTTTTTGGCCTACCACCTACTGGGTTAATGGTGTCCAGATTAGGGGTCGACCGATTATGATTTTTCAATGCCGATACCGATAATTGGAAGGACCAAAAAAAGCCGATACCGATTAAAAATCGGCAGATTTATTATTTATATTTATAATAAATTACAATTACAACAAAACTGAATTAACACTTATTTTAACTTAATATAATACATAAATAAAAATCTATTAAGTCTCAAATAATGAAACACGTTCAATTTGGTTTAAATAATACAAAAACAGTGTTAAAAAGTAAAAGTGGAATATGTGCTATGTAAAAAAGCTAATGTTTAAGTTCCTTGCTCAGAACATGAGAACATATGACAGCTGGTGGTTCCAATATTCCCAGGTAAGAAGTTTTAGGTTGAAGTTATTATAGGAATTATAGGACTATTTCCCTCTATAACATTTGTATTTCATTAACCTTTGACTATTGGATGCTCTTATAGGCAACATAGTATTGCCAGCCTAATCTCGGGAGTTGATAGGCTTGAAGTCAAACAGCGCTATGCTTCAAGCATTGCGAAAAGCTGCTGGCAAACAGAGGAAAGTGCAATTTAAATAAAAGCTTACGAGACTGCTGCTGCCTAGTACTGCTATAATCAGACTTAATTGTAATATAGTAAGCACACAGAAATACAAGCCTTAGTCATTAACCTCTTGAAACTCTGGGGGCGCAATTTCATTTTTGGATGAAAAACGTTCCCGTTTTAAACAAGATATTTTGTCACAAAAATATGCTCGACTATGCATATAATTGATAGCTTTGGAAAGAAAACACTCTGAATTTTCCAGAACTGCAAATATATTGTCTGTGGGTGCCCTAGAACGGGAGCTACAGGCAAAACCAAGATGAAACGGCAACCAGGAAACCAGCAGGATTTTTGAGGCTCCGTTTTCCATTGTCTCCTTATATGGCTGTGAATGCGAGAGGAATGAGCCTGCCCTTTCTGTCGTTTCCCCAAGGTGTCTGCAGCATTGTGACGTATTTGTAGGCATATCATTGGAAGATTGACCATAAGAAACTACATTTTCCAGGTGTCCGCCCGGTGTCCTCCGTCGAAATTGGTGCGTCTTTTTCAGCTGCTGGTATTTTTCCATGCGATTCTGAGGGGAAAGCAGGCTTCCACGAACTGCATATCAATGAAGAGATATGTGAAAAAACACCTTGAGGATTGATTCTAAACAACGTTTGCCATGTTTCGGTCGATATTATGGAGTTAATTCGGAAAAAGTTTGACGTTTTGGTGACTGAATTTTCGGTTCGTTTCGGTAGCCAAATGTGATGTACAAAACGGAGCGATTTCTCCTTCACAAAGATTCTTTCAGGAAAAACTGAACATTTGCTATGTAACTGAGAGTCTCCTCATTGAAAACATCCGAAGCTCTTCAAAGGTAAATGATTTTATTTATTTGGTTATCTGGTTTTTGTGAAAATGTTGCGTGCTAAATGCTACTCAAAATGCTAAGCTAGCTTAGCATACTCTTACACAAATTAGTGATTTGCTATGGTTCAAAAGCATATTTTGAAAATCTGAGACGACAGTGTTGTTAGGAAAAGGCTAAGATTGAGAGCAGGCGCATTATTTTCATTTTATTTGCGATTTTCAGAAATCGTTAACGTTGCGTTATGCTAATGAGCCTGAGGCTTTATTCACGATCCCGGATGGGGAGTATCAAGATTAATATGGTAAAATCCGGAAAGTATAAATTTCAAAAACCAAACGTTTATTCTTCCAGTGAAATACGGAACTGTTCCATATTTTATCTAACGGATGGCAACCCTAAGTCTAAATATTGCTGTTACATTGCACAACCTTCAATGTTATGTCACAATTACGTATAATTCTGGAAAATGAATTACAGTCTTTGTTAGGAAGAAATGGTCTTCACACAGTTCGCAACGAGCCAGGCGACCCAAACTGCAGCATATACCCTGACTGCTTACACTGAACTCAAGAGAATTGACACAATTTCAGGCACCGCATTGATTATATGCAACGCAGGACAAGCTAGTTAAACTAGTAATATCACCAACCATGTGTAGTTACCTAGTGATTATGTTATGGGGCGTCAGGGTAGCCTAGTGGTTAGAGAGTAACCGGAGGACTAGTAACCGGAAGGTTGCAAGTTCAAATCCCCGTACAAATCTGTCGTTCTGCCCCTGAACAGGCAGTTACCCCACTGTTCATAGGCCGTCATTGACAATAAGAATTTGTTCTTATTGCCTAGTTAAATAAAAGGTTATAAGCTAAGTTTAATGCTAGCTGGCAACTTACCATGGCTCTTTGCTGCTGGCACTCGCGTAACAGGTGGTCAAGCCTGCCACGCAGTCTCCTTGTGGATTGCAATATAATCTCCGTCCAAAATTGCAGATTACCGATTGTTATGAAAACTTGAAATTGGCCCTAATTAAATTGGCCATTTCGATTAATCGGTCGACCTCTAGTCCAGATCAGTGCAGGACACACTTTCTCTACTATCCTTGCAAAAAGACGTATAATTCTTGAGGAAAAATGTCCACCCTCCATTGCAGTTGATGGCTGCACAATTTTATTCACATTTTAAAACTGTAATTGAGAATGTGCACCCCTTTGGGTTCCCAGGGCCAGGAGTTGGGAAGCATTTCTCTCCAACGTAAAAATGTAACAAACAAACAAACAAACACACACACACACACTGATCTGATATTGTATACCATGGAATGTAGGTAAAAATATTTGTGAAATATGAATAAAAAACAAACTTCTAAATAAATCCTGACAGCCAATAGGCACTAGATGGAGCAAGAGACTAACACTACTCAGTGACCGTAATAGCGGAATTAATACAATAGATCCATTACCTCTCTCTCCTCAGTTTTGCCCCGTCATAGAGCCATTACTTCCCGAGTCCTGTACAGTCTGCAAATAATACTGACCCTGTAACTGGCAGCTCTGCTCACCCAGGCCTCTTCAATGCAGCAAAATGCTCCTCTCAAAACAAAATTGGTAAATTCCTCATTTTACCCAAACTTTATGGTAACAGAGGCCTAGAAAGAGAGTCAAGGTAACGCATTAGTGTGCCTTAAAAAAATATGTTTCAACAAATAGTCCATGAGGGGTGTTGTATGAATGTTTTACAGAGCTATCATTTCAATAACTATTTTAGTATGTGTGTGCATGAGCATGTAAAGGGTAGTTTATGAAATCGGAACTAGTTGGCCCAAAAACAAACAGCACAAAGTCATGTTAAAACGACTCACTCATTCTGAACAACCATCAGAGATGACAGCTCCTCTACTACATAAACCTCTCCATCACCGCAGAACCACGCGGGTGAAGCTAGGTGGGTGAGGACGTCTCCAATCCATGCAGCTTTTGAAAAGAACCCAGTGCCTTCAGTGCTCTCTTTGCCTGTGGGTGTGTTCTGTCAGCTGATGAGACATGATAAAACGGACACTCACACACGCTCCACCATGTAGAAACCAGGTGGAAAATATGATCTCTGACAATGGATCTGTGTAATATTAGGACTTTAACAAGGTCTGACTCACTGCCCATGACCTCAGTGCATGTTTGAGACTAAACAGGAGGTTAAAATAAAACAAACTGTTTTGAGGTTATTGCAGGACATAGCCTACATTCACCCTGTTGGGTGGCGCACAATTGGTCCAGCATCGTCCGGGTTTGGCCGGCGAAGACAGTCACTGTAATTAAGAATTTGTTCTTAACTGACTTGCCTAGTTAAATAAACGGTTAAATACAAATGTTTCAAAAATGTGCATCAAAAATGTGTTTGATGCAACAGTAAACAGTTGTGACAGAACAGAGTGATGATGCACGTGATATATTAATCTGTCAACAGGACGACAACATCAAATAGCCATGCCTGAACACCCCCGCACCCACCTCACACGTTACCTATTACAGCGCACAGTGCAAGCCTGTGTGTGTGTTAGCATGCATGTCCACAGGAAAAGCTATTCATCAATACTGCATGATACCAACACCGGAACTCAATGTGTGAGTGTATGTCTGCTTACGCATGTGTATGATATGGCAAAACAGACTGGATACTATGAAAACCTGTCATCATAACAAACTGCTTAAATCTGTGATTTTATTAATTTTAAATATGAAAAGCTCATAACATCAGTACAGTCAGACAACACTTGCTACGGAACCAGCAACGATGAGTTCCCAATTTATGACCTGGCACACACACCCATGCACACACCCTGCAGTGCAAAGATCAGAAGGACTGTCCTGTCTGTTATTCAAAAGCAGTCACCAGCCTCTTAAATTTAGATAAACTCAAAGCACCTGCCACACCAAACCCACGCCTGGTTGCAGTGGTGAAAAAAACCTGAGTGAAAGAATAAACAAACGGTCATTCATTTAAAAAAAATTGAGCAAGGAGTCCAGATAAGTAGGTACAGTAAGATGTACCCGGGGCAACACTGCAGTAAATACAACCTGTCAGACATATACTGACAAAACAGCCCTGTCATCATCAACATCAGAGGTTGGTTAACCCAGCAGACTGACTGAACAAGCTTCTGGTTTAGTTAGGGGTTACATGGCTGACTGAAGCCTCAATCCCCGGGGCCCAGTTTTCAAAAGTTATGTAGAATTTGCCTATCGGATAGGATTGAATGCATAGAAATAGAATGAATGGAAAGGGACGAATTATTGAACAGAAAGGCAGTCAGAGGTGTGGTGAGGGGTGAGGACATCACAGGGAGCCAGGCAGCCACGCAAGCTCTGGCACTGACACTTAAGAAATGACTCAGTGCTAAACTAAGTGCTAAAACAAGGGCTACTCAGTGCTGAAGGGTAGCACAGGGGATGAGCGTGCTACAGAGGGGCTATTTCTATTGGTAATATAAAAGGCTACACTAAAGGCTAAGAGAGCAGGGTCATGCTGTATGCTAATGCTAACGTGTTAGCAGCTATTAAATCCAGAGACAGGATTAAACACCACATATAACCTATCAAATGATATGGATAAATTTAAATAGATTGTTTTAGAGCACCAGGCTCCAACAGTATATAATGGAAGTTAAAACCCAAACATGCGTCTCAGTCCTTCAAGAATGTGAGACTACGTACTACTGCGCAGGAAAGTTTGATTTGAGGAAGCTCATTTAGGAGGGAGAATATGGGAGTTTGAGTTCAGAAGAACTTCATTCTTGGATTTTAGGTTTAGATTAAAAATTAAGACTGAAGTGAGAGAGCAAGTGAGAAAGAGTGAGAGAAAGGAGGGGGATAAATTATTTTGTGCCAAGCTATTATCTCCCCCAGTGACCTCATTTCACACGGGCCGGATAGACCGGGCTAGACTGGGGCTGTTCAGCCGGTGACACAAGTAAGGGAAATTTAATTGTGCCTGCTCACTAGAGCAGCAGAGACACATGGGCCTTCACGCAAGGCAGCAGCATGCTCACAGAGACAGAGCGTTAGAGAGAGGGGGGTAGGGTAGGTTGAGGCAGACGGTGTGTGATGTGCAAAGTAATCTATTGCAAGTGTGTGTTCCTATGTGCACAAGTACATTCCTGGGTCCAGGACCAGACAGCGTATTGGTCACAGGAATTCCAGGTATGATTCAGCACATCACAGTGTTCAGAGAGCTAACAGACTAGTAGACGACCTCTATCAACACCATTCAATACTAATACCGGGAGAGACGGGGTCAGACAGAGGGGAAGAGTGAGGGACAGAGGGAAAGTGTGAGTGACTTAACCCTAAGTTTAATTCACAATGACTGAAGTTTAAATTAAACACTGCTCAAATTAGAAGTTACAATACAATGACGTCATACCCCTTCAAAGAGGTAGAAGGCCTAAAAGGAAGATCTGTGCCTGTTGAAAAAATGCCTAAAATGGCATCCCACATCTGCTTTATATAAAGATGGTTCCTCCGACCTATTGGTGAAGGAGGGTGTTATGCTATCTAAAGCTCTAAGGCCTCTGAGATGAAAGGTAGACTACAAACAGTCCATTATAACCTATTAGCAATTACTAGGCCAAGACATGCGCACATGCACCAATCCATCCCCTTTGCGGCTTGAATAACAACAGATATCATCAAAACAGAGAGAAATAAAGTCAGAAAGAAAAGGCACATCTGCACCTGGATCAGAGGCCACTCACGCAAGTTGCTGCTCTGCTGTGTTCTCTGGGCTGTGTAGTATGAGAGCAGAGAAGGAGAGAGATACACACGTACAGCAGCAGATTGCCAAATAATAAAATAGCACATTCGACAAACAGGTTGTTTCATGGACGCCTTTAGCCTAGCGTGTTTACTTGACAAACTCACCATAAAATCAAAGCACACGCATAATTGACTTGGCCAGAGTGCACACGAGACCCGAACACATTTTATAGAGTTCACATCAGAACTGAAAATGTGCTCCCGGTTTTACCCGATCCCGGCAAGCTGAAGCCCAGGCCTGGTCCGACATCACAGAAATGAGCCCGAACCCTATATATTTTTTAAAAGATTGCAAGAAAACAGTAGGCTATATTGATTTCAACTGGTGTTGAGAACAACGTGGCAGAGGCCGGCAGCAATAGAGTGTGGAAACGAGGAAACCATTGAGCCTAGAAAAAGCACAGAGGAAAACTCACCTTAGTTATGATCTACTGAATTATGAAAATATTGGAATGGTAGGCTGATGCAATTGAAGGCATGTATCAAATTTTTGCTTATGCGGAAACTCTTAGTCATATACAGCCGTTATACTTATTTAAAACAATAGTCGTGTGTGGTCACCTAGATTATAAATTCACCACTATTTTGATTGGGACAGCGCCAATCACGCTGCTTCTAGACAAGAGTGGGGGACTCGTCGACATAAATCAATCGATGTCGGATCTTTGTTTTCACTGAATCTCCGTTTGAATATTTGGTAACACTTCGGCTGCTGAAATGTTAGCTAAATTGAGGTGAGTGCTAATATCTTTATTCTAGTTTGCTCATATATTAGCTGATTAGAACATTTTGCTAGCATGTTATAAAAGTGGATTTTGCTCTTCACTCACGCAGTAGCCTGTCCTACTCCCAACCAAAACCTGTGACTTGTCTGAATCAAACAAAGTGATAATGTTTCACTGAATCTCTGTCTGTATATTTGGTTAATTGATCTCTGGCTGGACAAGTGGAAGTGGTAGTTCATTTATTAGTTCACTCATCAATCACTGATCATGCAACAATGTCGTCTAAATCAAGTGTATTATTTATCCATATTTTCCTATCGTCCCAATCCCACTGAAACCCAAAATTCGGATTCCTGTCTCACATGAAAATTCCTAACTTTATTCTGTTATCCATAGGTTGCATTATCAAAGCACGTCTCACCTATGCATGCCAAAATACCTCTACCTCTATTGCTGCCCCTTGAGCTTCAGTAGAGAATGCGTGATCAACAAATGGTATGAGTAGATATGGATTCTTAATTTTTTTTTTTTTTTTAAAGTTGGTCCCCGTTAAGATATCTTGATATTTAAACAATTTCTCTTCATCTCCATGTTATTCATGAGCTGATATGCTATCTGTATACTCAACTTGATTTTGTCAAATAGGAGATGTCATTCGTTGGAGGTTATCTAGAAAGCTTAGCAACTTTGGTCATTTTACTTTTGTTTGACTGCCGTTGAAAAGTTGATATGATTCGACAACGTCGAGAGAGCACCATGTCGAGAGAGCATTTCAGCAGTAGGCCTAGGCTGAATTGGGAAACATAACGCTCTGAATTTATGAACCGCCTGTTAAGCAATTCACAATGTTATTGCCGATCAAAGTTACTCTAACATGACTAAATATCCGTTTCACTTACTGTGCGATCTTTACATATTGCCGCAAACAAGACAGTCCCTGAGTTACATTGCCATCGTATTTTGGGAGAACCCCAAGTGATTGATTTGGATTTTAAAAGCTTTACAGTATTGCAACAGTACTTAGTTAATTTAGGCCTACACTGACTGCTAAATGGAACTAATACAGTCCAAGTATGTTGCCTGGGTTCCAACACTGGTAGCATAATAACAGAGAGCAACACATACGCTACATGAAGATACATATTCCAGAATTAATAGATCCCAACTAATACAACAAACATACCATCATTGTGTCGCTCTCCACCCTGTTGCTATTTATGACTAATCGCAATGTGTATACTGCTATGGTAGTCTAATAAGGAGGCCTATAATCAATGCTTGCAGACCATGACAAGTATTTTAGTATCCAATAAACCAGAGGGGAATAATTAGTATAAAGCCAGGGATCTAAACACAAGAGGTAGCTAACCACATACGTCAGCAAAATAAACTCAATACTGCTGTTCACACAGACCGCTGGGGTTGTGTAAGGACAGGACAAGACAGGCAGGGCAGGTGACAGTGAGACTGACTCTGCTGATGCCGTTTTGGCTTCCAGATCATGTTTCAGTCCTGCTGAAGCAGTCATTTATCTTGAAGCTCCAGGAACAGACACACACACGAGTGTTTTAACAATACAAGAATTTTAACGTCGATACAGATACCAAGTTTAGTATCACAATACTCAATACTATAAATAAATAAAATATATATATATATATATATATATATATATATATATATATTTTATTTCTATTTTATTTATATATATATTAGTGAGGGAAAAAAGTATTTGATCCCCTGCTGATTTTGTACATTTGCCCACTGACAAAGAAATGATCAGTCTATAATTTTAATGGTAGGGTTATTTGAACAGTGAGACAGAATAACAACAAAAAAATCATCCAGAAAAACAAGTCAAAAATGTTATAAATTGATTTGCATTTTAATGGAGGGAAATAAGTATTTGATTATGAACACACACTTAAAGGGAGTGCTACTAATCTCAGCTTGTTACCTGTATAAAAGACACCTGTCCACAGAAGCAATCAGATTCCAAACTCTCCACCATGGCCAAGACCAAAGAGCTCTCCAAGGGGGAGGAGTTGCAGTCTACTGCAGAGATGGCCTGCAAAGTAATGTCATACTTTCCAGGTCCATACCCAAACAGTTCAAACTACTAATTTTGAAAATTACTCTCCCCAGAAATAAGTCTCTCACTGTTGCCGCCTGCTACCAACCCCCCTCAGCTCCCAGCTCTGCCCTGGACACCATTTGTGAATTGATCGACCCCCATCTAGCTTCAGAGTTTGTACTGTTAGGTGACCTAAACTGGGATGTGCTTAACACCCCGGCAGTCCTACAATCTAAGCTAGATGCCCTCAATCTCACACAAATCATCAAGGAACCCACCAGGTACAACCCTAAATCTGGGGCACCCTCAAGGGCACCCTCATAGACGTCATCCTGACCAACTGGCCCTCCAAATACACCTCCGCTGTCTTCAACCAGGATCTCAGCGATCACTGCCTCATTGCCTGTATCCGCTACGGAGCCGCAGTCAAACGACCACCCCTCATCACTGTCAAACGCTCCCTAAAACACTTCTGTGAGCAGGCCTTTCTAATCGACCTGGCCCGGGTATCCTGGAAGGACATTGACCTCATCCCGTCAGTTGAGGATGCCTGGTCATTCTTTAAAAGTAACTTTCTCACCATTTTAGATAAGCATGCTTTGTTCAAAAAATGCAGAACTAAGAACAGATATAGCCCTTGGTTCACTCCAGACCTGACTGCCCTCGACCAGCACAAAAACATCCTGTGGCGGACTGCAATAGCATCGAAACGTCCCCTTGATATGCAACTGTTCAGGGAAGTCAGGAACCAATACACGCAGTCAGTCAGGAAAGCTAAGGCCAGCTTCTTCAGGCAGAAATTTGCATCCTGTAGCTCCAACTCCAAAAAGTTCTGGGACACTGAAGTCCATGGAGAACAAGAGAACCTCCTCCCAGCTGCCCACTGCATTGAGGCTAGGTAACACGGTCACCACCGATAAATCCATGATTATCGAAAACTTCAACAAGCATTTCTCAACGGCTGCAAAACCTGGAGCCGTACAAATCAGCTGGTCTTGACAATCTGGACCCTCTATTTCTGAAACTATCCGCCGCCATTGTCGCAACCCCTATTACCAGCCTGTTCAACCTCTTTCATATCGTCTGAGATCCCCAAGGATTGGAAAGCTGCCGCAGTCATCCACCTCTTCAAAGGGGGAGACACCCTGGACCCAAACTGCTACAGACCTATATCCATCCTGCCCTGCCTATTTAAGGTCTTTGAAAGCCAAGTCAACAAACAGGTCACTGACCATCTCGAATCCCACTGTACCTTCTCCTCTGTGCAATCTGGTTTCCGAGCCGGTCACGGGTGCACCTCAGCCACACTCAAGGTACTAAACGATATCATAACCGCCATTGATAAAAGACAGTACTGTGCAGCAGTCTTCATCGACCTTGCCAAGGCTTTCAACTCTGTCAATCACCATATTCTTATCGGTAGACTCAGTAGCCTCGGTTTTTCTGATGACTGCCTTGCCTGGTTCACCAACTACTTTGCAGACAGAGTTCCGTGTGTCAAATCGGAGGGCATGCTGTCCGGTCCTCTGGCAGTCTCCTAGGGGTGCCACTGGGTTCAATTCTCGGGCCCACTCTTTTCTCTGTATATATCAATGATGTTGCTCTTGCTGCGGGCGACTCCCTGATCCACCTCTACGCAGACGACACCATTCTATATACTTCCGGCCCATCCTTGGACACTGTGCTATCTAACCTCCAAACAAGCTTCAATGCCATAGAACACTCCTTCCGTGGCCTCCAACTGCTCTTAAAACACTAGTAAAACCAAATGAATGCTTTTCAACTGTTCGCTGCCTGCACCCGCACGCCTGACTAGCATCACCACCCTGGATGGTTCCGACTTTGAATATGTGGACATCTATAAGTACCTAGGTGTCTGGCTAGACTGTAAACTCTCCTTCCAGACTCATATCAAACATCTCCATTCTAAAATCAAATCTAGAGTCGGCTTGCTATTCCGCAACAAAGCCTCCTTCACTCACGCCGCCAAACTTAGCCTAGTAAAACTGACTATTCTACCGATCCTCGACTTCGGCGATGTCATCTACAAAATTGCTTCCAACACTACTGGATGCAGTTTATCACAGTGCCATCCGTTTTGTTACTAAAGCACCTTATACCACCCACCACTGCGACCTGTATGCTCTCGTCGGCTGACCCGCGCTACATATTCGTCGCCAGACCCACTGGCTCCAGGTCATCTACAAGTCCATGCTAGGTAAAGCTCCGTCTCAGTTCACTGGTCACGATGGCAACACCCACCCATAGCATGCGCTCCTGCAGGTGTATCTCACGGATCATCCCTAAAGCCAAACACCTCATTTGGCCGCCTTTCGTTCCAGTTCTCTGCTGCCTGTGACTGGAACGAATTGCAAAAATCGCTGAAGTTGGAGACTTCTCCCTCACCAACTTCAAAACATCTGCTATCTGAGCAGCTAACTGATCGCTGCAGCTGTTCATAGTCTATTTGTAAATAGCCCACCCATTTTTACCTACCTCATCCCCATACTGTTTTTATCTATTTACTTTTCTGCACTTTTGCACACAAATATCTCTACCTGTACATGGCCATCTGATCATGTATCACTCCAGTGTTAATCTGCAAAACTGTAATTATTCGCCTACCTCCTACCGCCTACCTCCTCATGCCTTTTGCACACAATGTATATAGACTCCCTTTTTTTCTACTGTGTTATTGACTTGTTAATTGTTTACTCCATGTGTAACTCTGTGTTGTCTGTTTGCACTGCTATGCTTTATCTTGGCCAGGTCGCAGTTGCAAATGAGAAATTGTTCTCAACTAGCCTACCAAGTTAAATAAAGGTGAAAAAATAAAATAAATGTGTAGGTCTACAATCTTGTCCCTGACAAGGCTGGAATGGGTTACAAGACCATCACCAAGCAGCTTGGTGAGAAGGTGACAACAGTTGGTGCGATTATTCGCAAATGGAAGAAACACAAAAGAACTGTCAATCTCCCTCGGCCTGGGGCTCCATGCAAGATCTCACCTCGTGGAGTTGCAATGATCATGAGAACGGTGAGGAATCCAGACAAACTCAGCTACTCTTGTGTTCAAACTTTGGGCATCTTTTGAGTTCAATATCATTATGTTTAAACCTTTGTCCTTTTTTGTTGTTGCCAAAAACAAAAGATGTCCTGATCTTTCTTACATCTCTCAGATAAAGGACAGACACTTCAGAACAAACATCCTTTTGTGGGGGGGGGGCGATCTGTTGATCCATGTAATGAATCGGTTATTCAAAATCCAATTTGTAAGTCGCTCTGGATAAGAGCGTCTGCCAAATGACTTAAATGTAAATGTAAAAATAGCACTAGACAGGGCTTAGACTGTAATGGGTTTTTAAGAAATTAATGAATTTTTGGCTATGGAATCTAGTTGAAACCAGACGGGGGGCAAAGGAAGTCAGTGAATGATTTTTGGTAGTGAGGAAGACAAAGTCTTGCCGTTGGTTCAGTCCAGAGCTATCTGAAGTCATACACAACAGAAATGCTGCCTTGGGCCAAAGGTGGATTCACAGACTTGGGCCCAGATTGGCAGTCTAAGTCAATTGAGAAATCTGTGTGCAAAACTAGTTAAAAAGCTAAATCAGACTATTACAGTTGAAGTTGGAAGTCTACATAAACTTAGTTGAAAGGTATTTGGCTAAGGTGTTTCACAATTTCTGACATTTAATCCTAGTAAAAAAAATCCCTGTCTTAGGTCAGTGAGGATCACCACTTTATTTTAAGAATGTGAAATGTCAGAATAATAGTAGAGTGATTTATTTCAGCTTTTATTTCTCTCATCACATTCCCAGTGGGTCACAAGTTCACATACACTCAATTAGTACTTGGTAGCATTGCTTTTAAATTGTTTAACTTGGGTCAAACGTTTCAGGTAGCCTTCCACAAGCTTCCCACAATAAGTTGGGTGAATTTTGGCCCATTCCTCCTGACAGAGTTGGTGTAACCGAGTCAGGTATGTAGGCCTCCTTGCTCTCACACACACACACACACACACACACCTTTTCAGTTCTGCCCACAATCCTTTCTATAGGATTGAGGTCAGGGCTTTGTGATGGCCACTCCAATACCTTTACTTTGTCGTCCTTGAGCCATTTCGCAACAACTTTGGAAGTATGCTTGGGGGTCATTGCCCATTTGAAAGACCCATTTGCGACCACGCTTTAACTTCCTGACTGATGTCTTGAGATGTTGCTTCAATATATCCACATCATTTTCCTTTCCTCATGATGCATCTATTTTGTGAAGTGCACCAGTCACTCCTGCAGCAAACAACCCCCACGACATGATGCTGCCTCCCCCGTGCTTCACAGTTGGGATGGTGTTCTTCGGCTTGCAAGCGTCCCCCTTTTTCCTCCAAACATAACGATGGCCATTATGGCCAAACAATTCTGTGTTTGTTTCATCAGACCAGAAAGTACGATCGTTGTCCACATGTGCAGTTGCAAACCATAGTCTGGCTTTGTTATGGCGGTTTTGGAGCAGTGGCTTCTTCCTTGCCGAGTGGCCTTTCAGGTTATGTCGATATAGGACTCGTTTTACTGTGGACAGATACTTTTGTACCCGTTTCCTCCAGAATCTTCATACGGTCCTTTGCTGTTTTTCTGGGATTGATTTGCCCTTTTCGCATCAAAGTACATTCATCTCTAGGAGACAGAATGAGTCTCCTTCCTGAGCGGTATGATGGCTGCTTGGTCCCATGGTTTAGTTTTAATGACTCCAACTTAAGGCTATGTAAACTTCCGTCTTCAACTGTGCATACATACACACATACTTCATGCTACAGTAGAAACGACACTATATAAAGAAAATAAGGCACTTACTTTGATAGGAACGCACACAAGTCCAAAGTTATTATTAGTAAGGAAAACAACAATGGAGGCAATGCGAGCACCAACCAGAAAATGTGCCAGTTCATGCAAGAATGAGTAAATGTCTGCATACTTGATGTGCGGAAGAAATGGGGAAGGGCTCTCCTCGAAGAGTGAAGTTCGTCCGGCTCAGTAAGGCCCCAAACAAATTGTCCGCAACACTGAAATGGGCTACGTCTATGTGAATGAATGAGGCAGAACAACCATCAATTCAAACTGTTAGAAAATACAACTTGTTAGAAAATAATTTGAAATTGACAAGTTGAAACATAGCCTATACATAATTAGCAGCCAGCGTGTGTTAACTTCTTGAAACTCCCCAACCCGGATCCGGGTTTGTGACTAAAGCCTCAGGCTCATTAGCATAACGCAACGTTAACGATTTCTGAAAATCGCAAATAAAATGAAAATAATGCGTCTGCTCTCAAGCTTAGCCTTTTCTTAACAACACTGTCATCTCAGATTTTCAAAATATGCTTTTGAACCATAGAAATTGACTAATTTGTGTAAGAGTATGCAAAGCTAGCATAGCATTTTGAGTAGCATTTAGCACGCAACATTTTCACAAAAACCAGATAACCAAATAAATAAAATCATTTACCTTTGAAGAGCTTCTGATGTTTTCAATGAGGAGACTCTCAGTTACATACCAAATGCGCAGTTTTTTCCTGAAAGCGTCTGTGTGTAGGAGAAATCGTTCCGTTTTCTACATTGCGTCTGGCTACCGAAAGCGAACCGAAAATTCAGTCACCTACAACGTAAAACTTTTCCGGATTAACTACATAATATCGACCGAAACATGGCAAACGTTGTTTGGAATCAATCCTCAAGGTGTTTTTTCACATATCTCTTCATTGATATGCAGTTCGTGGAAGCTTGCTTTCCTCTCTGTATCGCATGGAAAAATACTGGCAGGTGACTTTTGCGCACCAATTTCGGCGCAGGACACCGGGCGGACACCTGGTAAATGTGGTCTCTTATGGTCAATCTTCCAATGATCTGCCCACAAATACGTCACAATGCTGCAGACACCTTGGGGAAACGACAGAAAGGGTTGACTCACTCCTCTCGCATTCACAGCCATATAAGGAGACAATGGAAAACAGAGCCTCAAAAATCCTTGTCATTTCCTGGATGCCATCTCATCTTGGTTTTGCCTGAAGCTCACGTTCTAGGGCACGCACAGAGAATATCTTGGTATTTCTGGACACGTCAGAGTGTTTTCTTTCAAATGCTATCAATTATATGCATAGTCGAGCATCTTTTTGTGACAAAATATCTTGTTTTAAACGGGAACGTTCTTCATCCAAAAATGAAATAGCGCCCCCATAGATGTAAGAGGTTAACCTCTTGAAACTCTGGGGGCGCTATTTCATTTTTGGATGAAAAACGTTCCCGTTTTAAACAAGATATTTTGTCACAAAAAGATGCTCGACTATGCATATAATTGATAGCTTTGGAAAGAAAACATTGAATTTTCCAGAACTGCAAAGATATTGTCTGTGGGTGCCCTAGAACGGGAGCTACAGGCAAAACCAAGATGAAACGGCAACCAGGAAACCAGCAGGATTTTTGAGGCTCCGTTTTCCATTGTCTCCTTATATGGCTGTGAATGCGAGAGGAATGAGCCTGCCCTATCTATCGTTTCCCCAAGGTGTCTGCAGCATTGTGACGTATTTGTAGGCATATCATTGGAAGATTGACCATAAGAAACTACATTTTCCAGGTGTCCGCCCGGTGTCCTCCGTCGAAATTGGTGCGTCTTTTTCAGCTGCTGGTATTTTTCCATGCGATTCTGAGGGGAAAGCAGGCTTCCACGAACTGCATATCAATGAAGAGATATGTGAAAAAACACCTTGAGGATTGATTCTAAACAACGTTTGCCATGTTTCGGTCGATGGAGTTAATTCGGAAAAAGTATGACGTTTTGGTGACTGAATTTTCGGTTCGTTTCGGTAGCCAAATGTGATGTACAAAACGGAGCGATTTCTCCTACACAAAGATTCTTTCAGGAAAAACTGAACATTTGCTATGTAACTGAGAGTCTCCTCATTGAAAACATCCGAAGTTATTCAAAGGTAAATGATTTTATTTGAATGCTTTTCTTGTTTTTGTGAAAATGTTGCCTGCTGAATGCTAGGCTTAATGCTATGCTAGCTATCAATACTCTTACACAAATGCTTGAAAAGCATATTTTGAAAATCTGAGATGACAGTGTTAACAAAAGGCTACGCTTGTGAGCCAATATATTTATTTCATTTCATTTGCGATTGTCATGAATAGTTAATAACCTGTTAAGACTCGGGACAATTACTGCCCCCTTCGGATGAATTGCCTGCCCATAGTAAACTGAAGAAAAAAAATCTGTCCAAAATTGCTAATATATGCATATAATAATTATTATTGAATAGAAAACACTCTAAAGCTTCTAAAACCGTTTGAATTATGTCTGTATGTATAGCAGAACTCACAGGGCAGCCAATCTCCCAAACTATTTTTCTCATCAGGAAAGTTGGGCCAACTTTGACGTCATCGCCCCCACCCTTCCCAACCAGCTATGGATCTGGGATCAGGTTCTGTGTCTTCCGCGAGATGTCTTCTTCCAATAGAGCATTTCATTGTGCAAATCCCACGAGCTTTGACCCTTTGGCAGGCAAAATACTGGGTGTCGCGAGAAAATAGATGCGCGTTCGTACACAGTCATTCCTCCGTTCCAGATTGTCTGAGAGGAGTTGCTTGTGTCCGGTCGAATCGCCAATCGTTTTGTACGTTAATAACATCCTAAAGCTTGATTCTGCACTTAGTTTGACCAGTTTAGTCGACATATATGTAATTTTGAAGTTTTGATGCGCAACTATTCGGGACCAGAAGTCATTTTGGATGCATTTCAGCTGAAACTGTTAGCATATGCTAATACAAAGACACACGACTTGAAACCAAACGATGTATTGGGTAAGTATGACTCCTTCCACTACATTCTGATTGAAGACCATCAAAGGTAAGGGAATATTTATGTTGTAATTTTGTATTTCTGTTGACTCCAACATAGCGGAGAAATATTGCTTACGTCTGAGCGCCGCCTCAGATTGCCTTGTGAACGAATTCTGTAACGTTAAAAATAAATGTAACACAGCGGTTGCATTAAGAAGCAGTGTATATTTCTAACGTTGCGTTATGCTAATGAGCTTGAGGCTATGATTACGCTCCCGGATACGGGATTGCTCGACGCTAGAGGTTAAACAACTCATGCTGGGACGACCGTTAGAGATATTTGGAACTCACATATGACACGGTTAAACTACTATCATATTTACCTTGAATGTGTGTATTTTGAAGTACAGGCTACATTTGGCCTTTATATTTGCCAAATTGAATGTTCTTTTTAATATAACTCTGATTTTGTTGGACATAATAATAAAAACCTCACCAATAATAAATAAATAAATATTTTTATTTTTAAATCGAGCAATGGCATATATATATATATATATATATATTAGGGCTGTTGCCGACTAAAGAAAATCTGGGTCGACAGAGTATTCTCTTGACCAATAGATTGGTCAAGTTTTATGAGGTGTCCAAACTTTTGACTGGTTCTGTATATAGACACATCCTGTTTTTTAATCAAATCAACTATATGCAGTGACGAAAAGAATGAGTGTTTGATTAAATAAGACATACAAATGACTAGAGGGGGTCCGATCGCAATTTATTAGATTGAGCTGGGCTCAGACTTGCTGCACTGTGTTAAAATGACAGCGAGTCACTTTGTGACGAGCACCCGTTGTCTCACTCACTCCTCCCTGCTGCAGCGGCCACCGCAAAACATCAGTGTTTATCACGCTGTCCGAGTTACTGAAGCTGCAACATAATAACTGCCATTTCTGACTGAAAGGTTCCGTTACCAAAAACCCTCATTTGTTTAGGAAAAACATTCCCTAATTCCCTCAACCCTTGCTCTCTTTACGTGACATGTATGCATCGCATGCACATCACCAATAGGGCCTGACCTACAGTGGGGCAAGAAAGTATTTAGTCAGCCACCAATTGTGCAAGACCTCCCACTTAAAACGATGAGAGGCCTGTAATTTTCATCATCGGTGCACTTCAACTATGACAGACAAAATTCGGGGGGGGGGGGAATCCAGAAAATCACATTGTAGGATTTTTTATGAGTTTATTTGCAAATTATGGTGGAAAATATGTATTTGGTTAATAAAAAAAGTCTCTCAATACTTTGTCATTGCCAACAAAGGGTATATAACAGAGGTCAAACGTTTTCTCTAAGTCTTCACACTGTTTTCACACACTGTTGCTGGTATTTTGGCCCATTCCTCCATGCAGATCTTCTCTAGAGCAGTTATGTTTTGGGGCTGTTGCTGGGCAACACGGACTTTCAACTCCCTCCAAAGATTTTCTATGGGGTTGAGATCTGGAGACTGGCTAGGCCAATCCAAGACCTTGAAATGCTTCTTACGAAGCCACTTCTTCGTTGCCCGGGCGGTGTGTTTGGGATCATTGTCATGCTGAAAGACCCAGCCACGTTTCATCTTCAATACCCTTGCTGATGGAAGGAGGTTCTCACTCAAAATCTCACGATACATGGCCCCATTCATTCTTTCCTTTACACGGATCAGTCGTCCTGGTCCCTTTGCAGAAAAACAGCCCCAAAGCATGATGTTTCCACCCCCATGCTTCACAGTGGGTATGGTGTTCTTTGGATGCAACTCAGCATTCTTTGTCCTCCAAACACGACGAGTTGAGTTTTTACCAAAAAGTTATATTTTGGATTCATCTGACCATATGACATTCTGGATCATCCAAATGCTCTCAAGCAAACTTCAGACGGGCCCGGACATGTACTGGCTTAAGTAGGGGGACACGTCTGGCACTGCAGGATTTGAGTCCCTGGCGGCGTAGTGTGTTACTGATGGTAGGCTTTGTTACTTTGGTCCTAGCACTCCGTAGGTCATTCACTAGGTTCCACTGTGCGGTTCTGGGATTTTTGCTCACCGTTCTTGTGATCATTTTGACCCCGCGGGGTGAGATCTCGCGTGGAGCCCCAGATCAAGGGAGATTATCAGTGGTCTTGTATGTCTTCCATTTCCTAATAATTGCTCCCACAGTTGATTTCTTCAAACCAAGCTGCTTACCTATGCAGATTCAGTCTTCCCAGCCTGGTGCAGGTCTACAATTTTGTTTCTGGTGTCCTTTGACAGCTCTTTGGTCTTGGCCATAGTGGAGTTTGGAGTGTGACTGCTTGAGGTTGTGGACAGGTGACTTTTATACTGATAACAAGTTCAAACGGGTGCCATTAATACAGGTATCGAGTGGAGGACAGAGGAGCCTCTTAAAGAAGAAGTTACAGGTCTGTGAGAGCCAGAAATCTTGATTGTTTGTAGGTGACCAAATACTTTTTTTCCACCATAATTTGCAAATAAATTCATTAAAAATCCTACAATGTGAATTTCTGGATTTTTTTCCTCATTTTGTCTGTCATAATTGAAGTGTACCTATGATGAAAATTACAGGCCTCTCATCTTTTTAAGTGGGAGAACTTGCACAATTGGTGGCTGACTAAATACTTCACAGATTAAACGGTAAACCGAATTCCTCTCATCATCTCTTCCTTCCTCAGGCTTCTTTTTCTACTTCTTTGGACTTTACATGGCAGTTGGCAACCAACTTTACGGTGCATTACTACAACCGACTGGAGTGTGGACGTCAGTTCATCTTTCAATCACCCATGTGGGTATATTCTCCTAAACACCAATGAAGAGCTGGCCTGGGGGTATTTGACCTTAAAAACCAATGAGGAGATAAAAGGTTGGACTTGCAGCGCATTGAGTGTCACAAATAGAACCCATTTCTATTGTAACAACATTGTAACAAAATTACAATTCACTGTGAGAGGTTTTTATCAGTGTCCAACAGAGTTAGGGCCGTAAAAAAAAAAAAATTAAAACAACGAGAATTATTGGCAAGGGACGAGTGCAGTGGGTACTTATAGGGGTTGCAACCAAAGATGCTAACGTGATGAAACCTTGGGCCTGTGTGTTTTGGGATGAAACTAAAACAGAAAATTATGTCAGCAATAGGACTCAATATACTTTGCATTTGAGGGCTGGAAAAAAATCTGACCACTGTCAGCATTACAAGGACGAAAGGGAAAACGATGGAAGGCATGATGTCAATTAGCCTAGTACAATAGAGACCCAAATTTAGAAGGCAGAAAGCGGTCATTAGTTATCCTTCTCCAAACACTAACACCTAGATCATACTGACAGCGTCGTTGGGCAAAATGGAAACAGCATTCACCTTTTGCTAACATTTCTGTCAAGCTGTCAACGCATACAGTTTGATGCACACGTTCGATAAAACCAACATATGCACCACACAGAACGCACTGCAACTCCCTCTGCGACGCAATGCTGCAAGGCAAACGCAGCGTTCCACTGGAAACAAATGTACTTCTGGTGTACCAAAACGCAATGCCCGAGGCGTAACACCCTGATTGAGTGTGCAGCCTAGCCGTGTGTGTAATGAGGGGTTAACACGGAGTAAGCATTCATTAATTCCTGCGCTGATGAACTCTCTGACAGTGGAGCTGCCTGGGCAGTATAGGAGTGTCACTGACACAGCTACTCAACATCATCTTAATGACATCTGCTACAGCACGCTCTGTCAGGTACTGAGAAAATTAGGTCTATACATCTACATGTCACAAACATCTCCATTCCATTTGCATAACATTTAAATTGTACTTCTCACATATTAATAGATTATCCTTTGGTGGCTAAGGCTCAACTCAAAACAAGTCAATGTAAAGTTCTTCATACAAAAAGGTAAACTGCTGACTAGGAGGCTAATTCACCAAGATGATCTGCTCATTTGTGAAGGGCTTTGTGTTGCGAGAAGACTGTAATCCACATTACCCTCCTAGATTATACATTCCTCAGAGTACACCATCATGTGACAACAGTAGCCATCCCTCAGCTCCAATATCGCTACAGCTGTGGAGGTGAGCCGTGGCCCAGGGGTTTCCAAGGGGCAAAGACCGCCATATGAACACGTCTAGCTGGCTGTAGAATAATTCAAAATGAGAAATAAAATCAGTTCTTGTTGATCCATATCCCTGGTTCACTACACTTTGTCTAAAACATGCTCTACACGTAGGATTTAAGATCATATGGTGGCAGCATATTCCAACACCATCACATAAGTTCTAGACAAAAGAGGTTAGTAACCTAAACACTTAACTTTCTGCTGCAAAGGCAAGCATTTAAAATTCCTTCCCCAATGACCTCAAATACTGATTTCTAAACATATTAAAGACTGAAATTCCATTGGCTTTCCCTCCCATTCATAGCACTGCCAACGTGTTACATCCATCTCAACAATTGAACCATTTATTCTTCAGCATAACATAAGTGTTCTATAGTAATGCTGCATCCACCTGCATTATCCTACCTCTAGGCCGGTGTCTGATCAATACATGTGTATGGGCACTAAACCCCCTTTCCAGTAGAATAAGAAAGTGCTGAGAGTGTGTAGGGCAATCCACCCTCTCTATTTTCCCCCTGCTAATCAGCACAGATCAGAAAAGGTGAAAACAATATGGTAGAAGTAGAAACACTGCTCTGCGCAGCAGACAAGGATGGATCAATCGGTCTGTCAAAAGCTGACATGACTTGGGCAGTGTGTGTGTGTGTACACTAGAGGTCAACTGATTATGATTTTTCAACGCCGATACCGATTATTGGAGGACACCAAAAAAAGCTGATACCGATTAAAATCGGCCTATTTTTTTATTTTTATTTTTTATTTGTAATAATGACAATTACAACAATACTGAATGAACACTTTTAGTTTAACATAATACATCAATAAAATCAATTTAGCCTCAAGTAAGCAATCAAACACATTCAATTTGGTTTAAATAATGCAAAAACAAAGTGTTGGAGAAGAAAGTAAAAATGCAATATGTGCCATGTAAAAAAAGCTAACGTTTAAGTTCCTTGTTCAGACCATGAGAACATTTGAAAGCTGTTGGTTCCCTTTTAACATGAGTCTTCAATATTCCCGGGTAAGACGTTTTAGGTTGTAGTTATTATAGGACTATTTATCTCTATACAATTTGTATTTCATATACCTTTGACTATTGGATGTTGTTATAGGCATTTTAGTATTGCCAGTGTAACAGTATAGCTTCCATCCCTCTCCTCACACCTACCTGGGCTCGAACAAGGAACACATCGGCAAAAGTTACCTGCAAAGAATCGTTACCCATCACTCCACAAAAGCCGTGGCCCTTGCAGAGCAAGGGGAACAACCACTTCAAGGTCTCGGAGCGAGTGACGTCACCGATTGAAACGATATTAGCACGCACACCGCTAACTAGCTCGGGAGTTGAAAGGCTTGAAGTCACAAACAGCTCAATGATTGAAGCACAGCGAAGAGCTGCTGGCAAACGCATGAAAGTGCTGTTTGAATTAATGCTTACGAGCCTGCTGCTGCCTAACACCGCTCAGTCAGACTGCTCTATCAAATATCAAATCATAGACTTAAACATAATAACACACAGAAACACGAGCCTTAGGTCATTAATATGGGCAAATTCAGAAAATATCATTTCAAAAACAAAACTTTTATTCTTTCAATGAAATGCGGAACCGTTCCGTATTTTATCTAACGGGTGGCATCCATAAGTCTAAATATTCCTGTTACATTGCACAACCTTCAATGTTAGGTCATAATTATGTAAAATTCTGCCAAATTAGTTCTCAACGATCCAGGCGGCCCAAACTGTTGCATATACCCTAACTCTGCGTGCAATGAAAGCAAGTGACACAATTTCCCTAGTTTAATATTGCCTGCTAACCTGGATTTCTTTTAACGAAATAGGCAGGTTTAATAAAATATACTTCTGGGTATTGAATTTAAGAAAGGCATTGATGTTTATGGTTAGGTACATTTGTGCAAAGATTTGTGCTTTTTTCGCAAATGCGCTTTTGTTAAATCATCCCATTTGGCTGTCTTTGTTAGGAATAAATAGTCTTCACACAGTTCGCAACGAGCCAGACGGCCCAAATTGCTGCATATACCCTGACTCTGTTGCACAGAAAGCAAGAGAAGTGACACAATTTCCCCAGTTAAAAGAAATTCATGTTAGCAGGCAATATTAACTAAAAATGCAGTTTTAAAAATATATACTACTGTATTGATTTTAAGAAAGGCGTTGATGTTTATGGTTAGGTACACATTGGTGCAACGACAGTGCTTTTTTCGTGAGTGCTCTTGTTAAATCACCTGTTTGGCAAAGTAGGCTATGATTCAATGATAAATTAACAGGCAACGCATCAATTGTATGCAACGCAGAACAAGCTAGATAAACTAGTAATATCAACCATGTGTAGTTAACTAGTGATTATGTTAAGATTGATTTTTTATTTTTTATAAGCGAGTACTTTTTTAGGATAGAGTGGTCTGCTCTGCACGCAGGTGGCAGTAGCAAGCGCAAGCAGGTCTAGATCATTTGATGGAAAATTCTGTCCCCCCTAGCGATGGACGTTAGTCCTGCTTCAGAAGCGGCATTCCTTAACAGACAGGTAAAATGCCCATTCAGTTGCGCTTCAAAACTATCTCCAGACAAGGTTTCATGTCGGCATTTAAAAATAAGTAGTGTACCCTTAAGGACAAATAAACCCTTGAAAGCGCCTCGGCTACAGCATATGACTGCCCGGCCATAGCGGTCATACATACCTAATAGGACCATTATTCTGCTTTGAAGTGGATTTTTTTTAAACAGAAAAACAATTTGTAGTTTAAATATCAAGCTAAAATCCCTAGTCTGTGTTTTAAAATGCAGTCTAAAGTATACAAAATGTCACTTCCAGCTGAGCACTGCCCTGTCTAGTGTCTAAGGAGTAGCATAGAGCGCTCTCAGACAGTGAGAGCGCACACATGGTTGTGTCTGCCATCTCACATACACACACTGTCTGGCATCCCACTCACCCACACAGTGCTGCCGTGGCGACCTGGATTCACCCAATCCAAACAATTCCTAACCACCACCAGGCACTCAGACTCCACTAGGAAGAACTCCCCCCGCATGCAAGGTCATGTCCAGGACACTGTGTTTTAAGGCAAATGCTGACTAAACAATTAATGGTCTAAATGTCATTCAGCACATCAGATACAACATTATGGAAGGAATGTTAAAAGCAGCATGCTGAAGGGAAAAAGAGACAACATGGGACAACCTCTTTAGTGATGTCTATCAGCTGGCCTACTAGTGTAGGAGATACTGTCACTTTTATACCCCAATATCAATCAATCGATCAAAAACATATAAAGGCACTGATTTGGGACTCACCCATCATCGTCTCCATCCACGGCTTTGAAGAGTCCGGCAGAGGAGGTTAAGGCACTGACGGCCGTGGCGGCGGCTGCGTTACTTTCAGTCCCCAGGCCTGTGCCTGCCGCAGTACCACCCTCCCCAGCCAGCTTGGCCATGGTCTGGGCCAGCAGGGCAGACTGGTCCTGGAAGAGCAGGCGCTGGGCATCCTCCAGCTGAGTGGTGGTGAAGGATGGCAGGCTGGCGTACAGGGCACTGGCTTGGGAAGCCACAGCCTGGGTGTGGGCCTGGGCACTGCTGAAGTCCTGGGGCATGCTGACCCCGGATGGCTGCGCCTGTGGGTGAGACTGGGCCAGACCACTGCCGTTTTGGGGCTGGGAGTCACTCTGTGGGTTAGGAGGAAGCACATTGGAGACTAGACAGCCCTGGTTAGGGAGGGCAGTGTTAGACAGCTGGGTGGCAAGTCCTTGGGCTTTGCTTGGGAATGACTGCTGTTGTTGCTGATGTTGGTGGTCCAGGGGGAGAGAGTGTCCTTGTGGCTGCTGCCCAAACCCAGTCACTCCTCCTGGGCCCATCTGAGGCATTAACCCCCCTCCTGCAACAGAGGCCTGGATTGAGGTCTGCTGGGGCTGCTGTTGGACGAGACCCTGGGGTTGGAGCTGGGGCATGGAGCCAACCACCTGCTGCTGCAAGACTCCCATCATCTGCCCGGATCCAGGCAGGGCCTGTGGGACAGCAGGTTGGGGTAAGCCTGCCTTGGGCTGGGGGTAGTCTGGAGGCATGCCCCCTCCCTGGCTCAGCCTGTGCACCGGGGCTACCTGGGGAGTCTCAGAAGGCTGCTGTGTAAGAGCATAGCCCATCTGCTTCTGGAGCACCCCCACTAGGCTCGGAGCTGAGCCAGGAGCCGGGATGGAGGCTGCCTGGGCATAGGTGAGCGGCTGCTGGGGCATAGGAGTGGTTTGGTGGCCTATGGTGGTCTGGAGGCCCACCATGTTGATGGGGGCAGGCTGGTGAACGCTGGCAGGGACTGAGGGAGCCACGGTGGGCAGCAGATGAGACTGAGACACCACCATGGGGAAACCTGGGCGGGAGGTCTGGAAGGACGGAGGGGGGTTGGAGTAGTCCTGGTAATGAGGGTGGGGCTGGAGTAATGGGGGGCCTCCAGCATCTCCACTTCCCACACTCTCTGTGTAGTGACTCAGTGTGCTGACTGTGCTGCTCACTGAACTCCCACTGGTGTTCTCCCTCTCTGACCCCACTTTCACACACTCAGGCCCACACGGCCGCATGCTGTCCACAACCCGGCCACTAGGGGCAGTAGCCTCAGAGGACAAGGGGGCAGGGGCCGAAGCTGGGGTATCCTTGTCATAGTACTCAGCACATGTCCATCTGCCCTTTTTAAATGGCTCTGAGCTGGAGTCAAGCTTGACCACTCTGAAACGGGAGCTAGTGGTGGCAGGAGCTGGGGTTGGGGGGGGCTGGGAGGAGGGGACTGAGGCGAGAGCCATGCCCGAGGAGCTCATCCCTGGCTGAGGTATGGCAGCTCCTCCACCCTGTGTGCCACTGGAGGGCCCCAACACCACAGAGCCACTGGCAGCAGCAGAAATCATAGTGATGCTCGAGTTCACAGTTGCAGAGCTTTGGTTTTGGATCAGATTGACATTGGGGTTGCCAAAGTTACTCCCCATCAAACCTCCAACCCTCCCAACGCAACTCATTACACTAGGGGGGAAGCCACCACCACTGCTGCTAGCGCTGGTGCTAACACCTCCCATCACAGATACATTGGAAGAGCTGTACATATTCACATTACAAACATTGCTGGTCAGGGGATTAGCTATGCTAACAGTAGCTACTGCAGCAGAGCTGTGCATTCCAGGGAGAGAGACAGCTGCTACAGGCTGAGTAGCAACACTGACAGAACCCACTGAAACATTCTCCAGAGGTACCTCGATGGTAGAAGGCATCTTTAGGGAACCCCCAGACCCTCCAGAGGTGGGAGTAAAGTGGGGGTCAGAGGAAGGAGGCTGAGCCAGGGCCTGCTGAGGGTGATTATGTTGCCTCTGGTGATGGTAGTGGTGCACATTTCCGTTCACCATCCCTCCGTGCTGGGGACCCTGGGGCAAGGAGTGGGTGGGCTGGTTGGGGGAGATAGCCCCAGGGGTGTCCGCCTCATGAAAGTTATTCAGTGTCTCCTCTGAGGAGCTCCTTGCGCCCCCAGCCATGTCATTGGCCCTGGAGAGGGAGACATCCATGATCTCTGAAGAGGACAGATCCTCTGTATGAGACTCATCCAGATCATCATAGCTCTCTGTGTCCTCCGCTATGCTGTTGTTGGTGCTCACAGAGATCTGTGCTGGAGTCACGCTGGTGATCTGGAAGCCACTCTTCTTCTTCATCATTATCTGAGACCCAGAGGAGAGAGCCTGGGCCTGTGGCTGGGAGTGCAGGTTAAGGCTGTGGGGAGGGTGCTGAGGCCCAGGGGAGGATGATCCAACAGGAGGTTGAGACTGCATCAATAGGGGGGATTGGTAGTCTTCAGTGGGAACGTGGCATTTGCTAACAACTGAACTCGTCGGTGTTGACAACGTGGGAACACTCCCGGCGCCGGTGTTAATGTTGCTAACATTACCCCTTCTAGGAAAATTCGCCGGGTGCGCCATCTTTCTGACGCTGCCAGAGTCTCCTGCAGAATGAGGATGGTGCATTTTGAAAGATTCCAGGGGATAACGTTACACTTCGTTAGGGCAGCCGTTTTGACAAAAACTGATATTTAACAATAACTTAATATCAACCGACAATAAATAAATCTGTTTTAAAGACAAGGTTCAAACATTTAGCTTTTTGGGATTTTTAAACGTCTTCCCTCGTGACGGAAAATGCTCGCGTTTGACAATCAGTTGACGAGCCAAAATGCTAACAAGCTAACTAGCTTGTTAGCTAGTCTAACATAAGCTTATGGGCTTGCTAGCCAGTTAAGGACGCATATGTTCTCACATACAAGCCAGCATTTCGTCGTTGTACTATATTATCTCAATAGGTAAATTGTTATAATTGATACATTCTTATAACACAAACTGAGTAAGCAGTAAGCATCCAAAGCGAGAGCTGATACAGAAGTGCAACGTTAGCTCCATCACTATCCACACACTGTGGTGAGTTGCATTATTGAATTTCTCAGAAGCAAAAAATGAAAACAAGCAATCCTTTACCGATATAAGGTTGTCCTTGGGATAATATATCCACTTAATTCTCTCGCAAAACGGGTTAATCCATTCCGAAAAGTCTTTGTTATAGCTAACGTTAGCTAGTCCAATGTTTGCTGTATCACTCCCTCTTCCAAAAGCTATTCACAGCCAGTCCGCCTTCTTGTTCTTGCACTGTGGCTCGAACCGTTGAAGTGTGACGAGACCGATGGGAGGAGGGTTTCCACTAGTTACCACAGCCACAGAGTGAAAATTGTCTATATCGTAAGAATTCGTGAAAACAAAAATGCTTTTTGGTCTTGACATAAGGTTAGGGTTAGGCATAATATTAGCAGTGTAGTTTCGGTTGAGGTTAGGTTTAAAATATGATAATACTTGTCAGAAATGGGCGGGGTTTATGAATGTGTGGCTGTGGTAACTAGTGACGACGGGGGAGGAGAGAACTTGCTAACATGGCGACCACGCATGCTCTATTGATGCCCAGACGAGTCAGACAAAAAGCAGTCTGGAGAGAAGAGGCTGAGAGAACAACAGGGGAGAGGCAGGCAACGGACAAAAAATAGTTTCAGACTCATACAGAATATTCCCATTCCTTTACCCTTGTCCAACCCAACTGGATAAAATCATAAATGCTTGCAGCTTGTCATGATTTTAAATAGGCTTATGAGAGATGGATAGGGAAATGTGTTATGGGTGTCATAATGCCAATCACATTATTTTCATAAACAGTAGACAAGACTATCAACATGGTGCGATAAATCACTCAAAAAAAATGTACATTCCATCAGCCATATTGTAATGTTTTCGTAGGGCATCAGAGTTCTGTTTTACCTTTAACTTCTAACAAAAACAACAAAAGGAAATGTTTTGGTCTGAACAAAACTTTAACAACACAAACAACAAGATCAGTTGTGTGTTTTTACTGTGAAACAAAAGGCATGCAGACAGAATATTCTGCAGACAGAATGGAGCCGGCCAGACATGTTCACTGCACTGACGATTATTCTACATGCATGTATTGTGAGAGTGTGTTTATTGTGGTGGGTACTCCAGGTCAGTAACCCCTCCCGTTGCCACGAAGTCTGTTCTGGATGTGTGTGTGTACCTCCACCTCCCTGTATTCTGGTGCCTTCTGTTTTATCACTGTTGGCTGCCATCGAGACCAGACCCACCTGTTGTTGTGAATGTCTTAGTGAATAACAGCAGATAGTCTGGTACCATCTGAATGTGCTTTGTTTGGCCAACTTCTCTGACTATCGTTGTCATGACATACTCCTCTCTCCTATTCTCTCTTCTCCTCTCATTCTATTTCCTCTCACCTCCTCCCATCCTTGAGTCATTTGCTCAGTCACAGCCACCAGATAGTTAATTAAAACACCAGGAGGCCCTCAGGACTGTTACACTCAGGTGGGACGCTGTATGAGAGGAGTTAGGGAGAGAGAGAGAGATGTGTTTGTGGAGAGGACAGAGGAAGATTAAGTAAGTGAATGAAATAGAAATAATCAGAGAGAGGGGCTATGGGGGAGATAGACAGTACAGAGAGGGAGCATTAGACGATTGAATTGAGAGAGAGCGAATGAGAGCATGTGCCCATTGTGGGTGACTGGCAGGCAGACAGGCAGCAGCAGGCTGTGACCAGACCGTGCAGGCAGACAGATTGTGCTCATCCATACAAATGACGGAGGGAGAGAGAGCCAGCGAGAGGCGAGCGCAATGTAAGCGTCTGGTACAGTCAGCAGCTTTAAATCACTCTGGCACTCCACAACAAAACACACTGAGCACTATTGTCCTGCCCTAACAATAATGCTCAATTTATACACCCGGCACGACTGTCATTTTGTAAACACTAATTTCTTTGATGGGAATGACAAAAAAAATCTTTCCCTCCTCGTCTTCAGTTTTTATGTCCAGCGGCGCTCGTCACTTCCTCTTGAACTCTCAATGAGGGAGAGCTCGGTTAGTTGTTTTGGAAAGTTTGTAGTTTTGGAAAGTTTTGAAAGTCTATTGGAAAAGTTTGGTTACTAGCTATCTACCTTTTGAATTTGGATCCCACGCTGCAGTTGGCATCAGTTGCTGTGACCACTACTGTCTGTCCAGTGATTCTGCTGACCAAGGCCAGGTCTGAGGAGCTGTTTGTTGTAACAGCTAACCTAGCTGCTAGCTAGCAGTCTATCAAGCTAGCAGGGCTTTCATGAGGGCTTGAACGCAGCCCGCAACGCAGTTAGCCATTGTGGCTAGGACCACGGATTGTCCCGAGCTTGTGGCTGTCTAGATCCCTGCTGTTTGTTGTTGTTGTTTTCAATCTTCCCTGCGACCTGCCCTGCCTGGAACTGCGAGGAGTAACAGCGTAACTTAAGTTGCTACTATGACAAAGACCAAAGCCAGCGGGAGTACCGTTGAGGACAATGGTGTCTCTATCACAGGTGAAGTATCTTTTAAACAAACAAAAAGAGTTCTACAAGCAGTTGTTACAACAACAAGAAAATAGCTTCAAGTGTTTTGTCCAAATACCGTTGGGAGTCAACTATTACAAGAATGGATAACCTGAACAGAGGTCCAGGACCTCTCAGTTCTCCCAGGATCAGTTCAAGAAGTTTTAACGTGAAAAGGCAAGATGACAGCAATCTGTAAGTCATTGAGAGAGGATGTCAGTTCTGCATGTGAATCCATGATAACAATGGCAGAGAAATCAGATTATCCAGAGGGACAATCAGCCCCCTCCTGTACTCCCTTTTCACCCATGACTGCGTGGCCATGCACATCTCCAACTCAATCATCAAGTTGGCAGATGACACAACAGTAGTAGGCTTGATCACCAACAACGACGAGGGAGGAGGTGAGGGCACTCAAAGTGGGGTGTCAGGAAAATAAAATCTCACCAAAGGAGATGATCGTGGACTTCAGGAAACAGTAGAGGGAGCACCCCCCATCCACATCGATGGGACAGCAGTGGAAAAGGTGGACATTTTCAAGTTCCTCGGCGTACACATCACGGACAAACTGAAATGGTCCACCCACACAGACAGAGTGGTGCAGAAGGCGGAGCAGCGCCTCTTCAACATCAGGAGGCTGAAGAAATTCGGCTTGTCACCTTAAACCCTCACAGACACAATTGAGAGCATCCTGTCGGGCTGTATCACTGCCTGGTACGGCAAATGCACAACCCACAACCGCAAGGCTCTCCAGAGGGTGGTGCAGTCTGCACAACACATCACCGGGGGAAAACTATCTGCCCTCCAGGACACCTACAGCACCCGTTGTCACATGAAGGCCAAAAAGACCACCCGAGCCACTGTCTGTTCACTACGCTACCATCCAGAAGGCGAGGTCAGTACAGGTGCATCAAAGCTGGGACAGAGAGACTGAAAAATAGCTTCTATCTCAAGGCCATCAGACTGGTAAACAGCAGTTCCTAACAAAGAGAGGCTGCTGCCTACATACAGACTTGAAATCATTGGCCGCTTTAATAAATAGATCACTAGTCATTTTAATAATGCCACTTGAATAATGTTTACATATATTGCATTACTCATCCCATATGTATATACTGTATTTTTATACCATCTATTACATCTTGCCTATGCTGCTCGGTCATCGCTCATCCATATATTTATTTATATGTATATATTCTTATTCCATCCCTTAGGTTTGTGTATATTAGGTAGTTGTTGTGGAATTGTTAGGTTACTTGTTAGAAATTACTGCACTTTCGGAACTAGAAGCAAAATCATTTCGCTACACTCTCAATAACATCTGCTGACCATGTGTATGTGACCAATACAATTTGATTTGATTTGAAGGTAGAACAACATGGTTGTGGACGGAATTGCAAAATCTCCACTTGGAACCTGGACGGAGTCTGAGGACAAAGTGAGGGAAATTATCTCGGAGAAACTGAAGAGGGACAGCAGATTGAGGTGGAGCACGCCAACATGACTGTTAAACCCACCACCGGCCCAGGTAACAGTCCCAGGCCGATAGTGGTCAAGTTGCTGAGGTTCAAGGACAAGGTAGCTGTTCTGGAAAGAGCCAAGAACTTGAGAGGAATGTATATCTTCCTCAACGAGGGCGACTCAGAAGCTGTAGGCCAGAAGAGGAAAGAACTTACCTGGCAGAGCGCGTGGGCTCATTGCTTACATTCGCTATGACAATATATGTAGTCTTAGAAATAAGGTTCATGAAATCAATAACTTGCTAACATCAGATAACATTCATATATTATACATTTCTGAGACTCACTTAGATAATTTATTTGATGATACAGCAGTAGCAATACGACAACATAACATCTATAGAAGAGACAGGAAGGCTTACGCGGGAGATGTTGCTGTATATATTCAGAGCCTTATCCCTGTAAGGCTTAGGGAAGATCTTATGTCAAGTGTTATTGAATTGTTGTGGTTGCAGGTGCACCTGGCATATCTAAAGCCTTTTATTTTGGGGTGTTGCTATTGGCCACCAAGTACTAACAGTCATTATCTACACTGAACAAAAATATAAACACAACATGTAAAGTGCTGGTCTCATGTTTCATGACCTGAAACAAAAGATCCAAGAAATGTTCCATATGCACAAAAATACTATTTCTCTCAAATTGTGTGCAGAAATTTGTTTACATCCCTGTTAGTGAGCGTTTTGGCCTTTGTCAAGATACTCCATCCACCTGACAGGTGTGGCATATCAAGAAGCTGATTAAACAGCATGATCATTATACAGGTGCAACTTGTGCTGGGGACAATAAAAGGCCACTCTAAAATGTGCAGTTTGTCACACAACACAATGCCACAGATTTCTAAAGTTTTGAGGGAGCATGCAATTGCAATAATGACTGCAGGAATGTCCACAAGAGGTGTTGGCAGAGAATTTAATGTTAATTTCTCTACCATAAGCCACCTCCAATGTCATTTTAGAGAATTTGGCAGTACGTCCAACCTGCCTCACAACCGCAGACCGTGTGTAACCACGGCTTGCCCAGGACCTCCACTTTTCCAAGTTGTTTAAAGGCACAGTCAACTTAGTGTATGTAAACTTCTGACCCACTGGAATTGTGATACTGTAAATTATAAGTGAAATAATCTGTCTGTAAGCAATTCTTGGAAAAATTACTTTTGTCATGCACAAAGTATATGTCCTAACCAACTTGCCAAAAATATTGTTTTTTAACAAGCAATGTGTGGAGTGTTTGAAAAACTAGTTTTAATGACTCCAACCTAAGTCTATGTAATCTTCCGACTTCAACTGAAGTTCAAAAGTAATATCCTCTAAAACGCTGTGGTAAGAAACAAACTTTCCACATGGCTGAGAGGACCTATTCAAGTAAGTAAATACATTTAGAATAAAAAAACAATGTATTATTAGCTAACTAACTACAGTGCAGGCTAACTCAAATGAGCTGCAAAATGAGTTTGCTACTTGGCTAGCAAATTTCACCAGGTACCTAAATTCATATTAGCTAGCAATCTTGATTTATTTATCACTGTAAAAAACAAACTCCAAATGCATTTGTAGGTAGCTAGCTAACAGCCATGGAGGAGGGTGAAAGGAAAGCAGCCCCATCTGTCAAAGTGAGAGTAGGCTAAGTCGTGGAAATTTCCTCTATTTACCAAATCATGGGAGCAAACCACACACACAAGTCAGAGTTAGTTATCAAAGTCTATCTTTAATTATATGAGCTCTATCACAACCCTGTGACTCTCAGATCAATTCAGAGTCCCTTCTACATTGAAACTGAGATCCTTTAATAGCAAAAATCCATCCCCCCGAGACGACATGACAAACCACAGGTCCCAGGAACTTACACAAAGAAAGACTTTACTTCAGAGAGGAGTATCCCCTAGCCAGACAGAGTTGGCTATAAATTATCGTTCAGTTTGGTCTCCTAAACAAAGCTCTTATTTCGTCCTTGGTACAAAATGGTACCAATACATTACCTCCACCCTATGATATATATCAAATGGTCATTTAGATACAACCAATTCTAAATACAACCAATCCTGGACAAGCTCATGGAGAGGAGAGTGAGGCTATAGGTTAAGATAGGGGCAACAGAGAGGATAGCATAGAATGATTCCAGACAATGCCATCCTCCTCTCCCCGATGGGAAAAGTAGGGAGTGACTGGCACACAGACACAGTGGAGCAAAATATATGTTTACACATGATGACACCTTGACCTCTCCCCTCTCTGCGGCCCAAGAAACTTAGTCCTGACAGAGAACAGATAACTGCCAATGGCCACCACTATAGTACAACAAAATACATTCTTATGAGAAATAACTCATAAGCATATCATGAAAATAAAACATGCTATCTATGTTACCCAACTAATTCTGATTATTCCCCAACAGCTATTCTGGATAGGGCTGGTACTTTTGTGTAGTTCCTGTCCCTAGAAGTGATGATGGAGATAATTGTAACATAATATTCATTGCAGTGTAATTTGAGTAGAATGAAGTCTTGTGAGGTTTTCTGTCCTCAGATAAAGAGGGCTATGAAAGCCTGTCTACAAATGAAGAGGTCACAATGAAGAGCAGTGGTTATCCGTCCTGGTCCTGGGGACTCAAAGGGGTACACATTTTTGTTTTTGCCTTAGTACTGCACAGCTGATTCAAATGATCAACTCATCATCAAGCTTCAAGTGGTATTTATATATTCATTTGTGATGCTATCCTTGATATGATCCTGTTATTGTCACATGCTACACATGCACATATGTGTGCCCATGCATCTATCAATCCAATGTTACCATGATTTGTTATCAGGGATATTATACTTTAGTAATCCACAATGACCTGGTGATGTAAACGTCTAACAATTACATTGTCTTCCATATTCCTACAATTACCTTGTAACTGGAAATTCCTTCAAAATGATTGCCTACAGTTAACATTGCACGGTTGGGTGACCAGGGCCGTCTGGGACTGCCTCCTGGAAGAATTAATGTGTGTGAAGGCTACTGGTGTCCTGCATAACTTCATGAGGATACACAGGAGGACCAGGAGGGGTTCTGCAGCTCGCCGCCATGTGCCAGATGAGAAGTTTGCTGCTCTGCAGGATGTTTCAAGAATGGGGTCCAACAATGCAACAAGAGAGGCAATCCGTGTGCAGGAGATCTTCACCTCCTACTTCTTTGAAGAGGGTGCTGTTCCCTGGCAACACCATAGACTACACTGTGCACAACCAAAGGCTATTTTAAGAGCCATTTGTATTGCTGTAAGAGTACACTTCCATTTACTTAGCTATGTCAACTGCAGTTGTACATTTCCAGTTTATCTCCCTTTGATTTCTACTTCTCAAATGAGGGTGCTGTTTAGGTAAGGGTGTGAAGTCTGTACAAAAACAAAACAGGCTATTTTACATCAACCATATAAAAATGTAAAAAATAACAATTGGACACCCTATAACCCACATCTACACACTCATCTATCAATCTGATTTATGGATTGTGCACCTAAGCAGGCTGTTAAGGGATTTTTTTATCAATAATGACTAATTATGTATACATTTCAATCAGGACTGACTAATCAGAATACTTGTTACGGCTTTCTAGGTGGGAAGAAGACTCCGGCAGCGCAGGAGAGGAGGAAGGCTCTGACAGCGCTAAACAGGCGGGAGACTCCGACAGCGCAGGAGAGGAGGAAGGCTCTGGCAGCGGTGAACAGGCGGGAGACTCCGGCAGCGCAGGAGAGGAGGAAGGCTCTGACAGCGCTAAACAGGCGGGAGACTCCGACAGCGCAGGAGAGGAGGAAGGCTCTGGCAGCGCTGGAGAGGCGATGCGCACTGTAGGCCTGATGCGTGGTGCTGGCACTGGTGGTATTGGGCCGAGGATACGCACAGGAAGCCTGGTGCGGGTAGCTGCCACCGGAGGATTGGTGGGTGGAGGTGGCACAGGATGGGCTAGACCGTGAAGGCGTACTGGAGATCTTGAGAGCAGGGCTGGCACAGGACGTGCAAGGCTAGGGAGGTGCACAGGAGGCCTGGTGCGTGAGGCTGGCACAATCTTCACCAGCCGACTAACACGCACCTCAGGACGATTATGAAGCGCTGACCCAGGTGCCATCAAATCCCCGACACGCTCCGTCGGGCGAACTCCATGCTTAAAGCACCAACACAGCAACTCCCTCATTTCTCTCTCCTCCAATTTCCCCATTAACTCCTTCACAGTCTCTGCTTCGCTCACCTCCAACACCGACTCTGGTTCTGGTCTCCTCCTTGGCTCCTCACGATAAACAGGGGGAGTTGGCTCAGGTCTGACTCCTGACTCTGCCACACTCTCCCTGAGCCTCCCCCCAAGAAATTTTTGGGGCTGACTCTCGGGCTTCCATCCGCGTCGCCGTGCTGCCTCTTCATACCGGCGCCTCTCCGCTTTCGACGCCTCCAGTTCTTCCTTGGGGCGGCGATATTCTCCAGGCTGTTCCCAGGGTCCTTCTCCGTCAAGGATCTCCTCCCAAGTCCATTTCTCCAAGTAATGCAGCCTCTCCCACTGCTTCTGCTGCTGCTGCTTCTGTTGCTTCTCCTGCTGTTGCTGCTGCTGCCTCTGTTGATTCTCCTGATTCCAGCGCCTCTCCGCTTTCTCCACCTCCAGTTCTTCCTTGGAGCGGTGATATTCTCCAGGCTTTGCCCAGGGTCCTTCTCCATATAGGATTTCCTCCCAAGTCCAAAAATCCTTATTTCGTATCTCCTGCTGCCGCTGTTGCTTCTCCTGCTGCTCCTGCCTGTTGACACGCCACTTGGTCCTGTTGTGGTGGGTGATTCTGTTACGGCTTTCTAGGTGGGAAGGAGAGTCGGACCAAAATGCGGTGTGTAGATTGCGATCCATGTTTAATAAACAAACGTAAAACACGAATCAATTACAAACACTACAAAACAAAGAACGTAACGAAAACCGAAACAGCCTATACTGGTGTAAATAAACACAGAACAAGGACATCAGGACACTAAGGACAATCACCCACGAAACACTCAAAGAATATGGCTGCCTAAATATGGTTCCCAATCAGAGACAACAATAAACACCTGCCTCTGATTGAGAACCAACGCTATATTGTTTGTCCTCATGTGTCCGTTCATGTTTTTCGGCATAAAGTACTCTGCAGCCACTTAGTGTGGTGTGGACACCAGGTGAGGCCACACACACGGATTTCTGTTGAACACTGTCACTTTAACAACCTTATTTTCTCAGTAACATTCTCTCTCCTTCACTTCATCCCTCTCTCCTCTTCTCCCTAAATCCTCTAGGTTAAATCAGCTGTGCCGGTGAACCCCTCCCACATCTGAACTGGCTACATGGAGTGCACAGCATGATCAGAGTAGAGAGGTCACTTGGTCAGATTAACAGGAAGTATTATTAAAGAAAGTATTTACATTGAAATACAGATATAGATGCAATAGTCACAGAGTTAATGATCCAAGGTCAGTTTTTGCATTTCTCCTCCTGATTATTATGATGACTAACAATGTTAGAATAAAAAATAAAAACAAGGCTTAAACATGCTCTCTCTCTCTCTCTCTCTCTCTCTCTCTCTCTCTCCTCTTTCTTCCTCTGTTTTTATCATGCACAACAGATGTGCATTGAAGCTATCCTGTGATTATCAGATCAATGCAGATGAAGGGCATTAGATATTCAGATTTACCGGTTTTAGAGTATTTACATGATGCATAGGAAGGGTAGTGTACTGTTTATATGAATTACAAATCAGCCTTTAACTATTTAAATCTTGTTTCAAGTCTATTGGTTACAATGTGTAACCATTGATGTTCCAGGACCAAGATTGGTAAACACTGTTGAAGTGTATAGTTGCAATACATACATGCAGACACAGCATCATTCAAAGACTGGAAATTGATACTCCTGGTATTGGATATGACTGAAGAATTATCTCAAAGATATTCATACCTGAACTGCACCTTTATTTGCCAAGGTAGAGTACATGATCAGTGAATATATTAAATGTATGGACTACAATGTGGGGATCTCATGCATGGTAATAACTACATGTACAGTGCCTTGCGAAAGTATTCGGCCCCCTTGAACTTTGCGACCTTTTGCCACATTTCAGGCTCCAAACATAAAGATATAAAACTGTATTTTTTTGTGAAGAATCAACATCAAGTGGGACACAATCATGAAGTGGAACGACATTTATTGGATATTTCAAACTTTTTTAACAAATCAAAAACTGAAAAATTGGGCGTGCAAATTTATTCAGCCCCTTTACTTTCAGTGCAGCAAACTCTCTCCAGAAGTTCAGTGAGGATCTCTGAATGATCCAATGTTGACCTAAATGACTAATGATGATAAATACAATCCACCTGTGTGTAATCAAGTCTCCGTATAAATGCACCTGCACTGTGACAGTCTCAGAGGTCCGTTAAAAGCGCAGAGAGCATCATGAAGAACAAGGAACACACCAGGCAGGTCCGAGACACTGTTGTGAAGAAGTTTAAAGCCGGATTTGGATACAAAAAGATTTCCCAAGCTTTAAACATCCCAAGGAGCACTGTGCAAGCGATAATATTGAAATGGAAGGAGTATCAGACCACTGCAAATCTACCAAGACCTGGCCGTCCCTCTAAACTTTCAGCTCATACAAGGAGAAGACTGATCAGAGATGCAGCCAAGAGGCCCATGATCACTCTGGATGAACTGAAGAGATCTACAGCTGAGGTGGGAGACTCGGTCCATAGGACAACAATCAGTCGTATATTGCACAAATCTGGCCTTTATGGAAGAGTGGCAAGAAGAAAGCCATTTCCTAAAGATATCCATAAAAAGTGTTGTTTAAAGTTTGCCACAAGCCACCTGGGAGACACACCAAACATGTGGAAGAAGGTGCTCTGGTCAGATGAAACCAAAATGGAACTTTTTGGCAACAATGCAAAACGTTATGTTTGGCGTAAAAGCAACACAGCTCATCACCCTGAACACACCATCCCCACTGTCAAACATGGTGGTGGCAGCATCATGGTTTGGGCCTGCTTTTCTTCAGCAGGGACAGGGAAGATGGTTAAAATTGATGGGAAGATGGATGGAGCCAAATACAGGACCATTCTGGAAGAAAACCTGATAGAGTCTGCAAAAGACCTGAGACTGGGACGGAGATTTGTCTTCCAACAAGACAATGATCCAAAACATAAAGCAAAATCTACAATGGAATGGTTCAAAAATAAACATATCCAGGTGTTAGAATGGCCAAGTCAAAGTCCAGACCTGAATCCAATTGAGATTCTGTGGAAAGAACTGAAAACTGCTGTTCACAAATGCTCTCCATCCAACCTCACTGAGCTCGAGCTGTTTTGCAAGGAGGAATGGGAAAAAATTTCAGTCTCTCGATGTGCAAAACTGATAGAGACATACCCCAAGCGACTTACAGCTGTAATCGCAGCAAAAGGTGGCGCTACAAAGTATTAACTAAAGGGGGCTGAATAATTTTGCACGCCCAATTTTTCAGTTTTTGATTTGTTAAAAAAGTTTGAAATATCCAATAAATGTCGTTCCACTTCATGATTGTGTCCCACTTGTTGTTGATTCTTCACAAAAAAATACAGTTTTATATCTTTATGTTTGAAGCCTGAAATGTGGCAAAAGGTCGCAAAGTTCAAGGGGGCCGAATACTTTCGCAAGGCACTGTATATACGTCTTGCATTTTGGCACAAAGTTATATTATATTCTACTCAATCCATAGACATCATTAATGTCATTCAGACTGCTCTGAAGTTGATACAATAGGCTATGATAGCAGAGGTTCATAGCCAAGTTCTGAACTAATATGTATACCAAACGCTTGGGTCCATACACAGATCGGCTAGATAGCCAGCTACACATCCATAGGCATACAGGTATTTTTATCCTCCACTGCACCATAAGAAAGAACATAGCTAGCTCTGTGATTTAATCTATCTGCATTGCATGGCAAATATCAGCAAGGCAAGCTTACAAAATTGTACATTCAATTTACAGTAAATGCTTTAGATAGCTAGATTCTTTACATCCACTGTTTTACAAGACGACAGCCTGGTTTGCTGGTTGTTTCAGGAGTCTCTAAAACATGAAACATCCAGAATTACAATTTCATACTCATGTCACAACACCCACAAAGCTAGCCTGCTAAATCGCAATTTTTGTAAATTAACTTTATGATAAAAAAAAAATATGCTTAATTGTTTCTCTCTACATTAACTAACATATTCCTGTCAACTGTAATTTTTTTCTGATCCACCAGAGACTCTGGGAGGTCCGTGTGGCGACGCACAATTGGCCTAGCGTCATCCGGGTTAGGTAAGGTTTGACCGGTAGGGAAATCCTTGTCTCATCACGCACCAGCGACTCCTGTGCACGGTGTTTCCTCCGACACATTGGTGCGGCTGGCTTCCGGGTTGGATGCGCGCTGTGTTAAAAAGCAATGCGGCTTGGTTGGGTTGTGTATCGGAGGACGCATGACTTTCAACCTTCGTCTCTCCCGAGCCCGTACGGGAGTTGTAGCGATGAGACAAGATAGTAGCTACTAAAAAACAATTGGATACCACAAAATTGCGGAGAAAAAGGGGTAAAATAAAAAATAAAAAAACATGGGATAAGGACATCCCAGCCAGCCAAATCCTCCCCTAACCCGGATGACACTGGGCTTATTGTGCGCTGCCTCATGGGTCTCCTGGGCATGCCCGGCTGCGACACAGCCTGGGATCAAACCCGGGTTTGTAGTGACGCATCAAGCACTGCCGATGTGCCACTCTGGAAGCCTGATGCTTCTCCTGTTTTTGTATTCACTCCATGTTCGTTCCTATTTAACTCACAGACTGCACCTGCATTCTGCTTCTCCGTTAGAACCTTATATGTTGTGTTTATATTTTCGTTCAGTGTATTTATGCCAAAATATTTACTCTATTCTACTGAGCCATTTACTTAATGTTCTATTCTTATATTTTATTATTAGGGGTTCAACAGCAATGCTGTATTTGTTGCCGTTGATTATTATTCTTCTTCTTCCGTAATGGCACATTCACATGCAAATTCCCATGAAATGGAAAGGCTTAGTAAGGTGCAACTTGAATAATGGTGAAGGGCCAAGGGCCACACCCTCTCATGCAATGCCATGACAATTGGCCAGATGGTGGCGCTATAACAAAGCAATTGAAAATGCAAGCTTTGAAAGGTTATGCCCCTCATGATGGATTTTTTGCCATTTTGAATTTTGTGAAAAACACTTAAAACGCTACTCTTCTGGCACTGAATGACTGATCTGCCACGAAATGTGATATGTGGCATCTATGGACAAAGTTCTCCCAACCCAATATTTTCCAGAATTGTAACTAAAACAACATGGCCGCTATTGATCAATATGCATTCACATGAGCGTGATCTGGCACATAAATTCATAGAAATCAGTCACGGATATTCGAATTGTAACTACTTGTTATACGTTTTCCAAAGACTGTGAAGATTCAGCATTTCATTGGACGGTGTATAACATAATAAAAACCTAACTCAAAAGCAAACCAATAGGCCATACTGTGTTTCACAGCTCTTGACATTAAGGAGGCTGATGTAAATGTAGTTCAGTGCAGCATGTTGGTAACAGGTGAACAGAGCAGGAATTACTGAAACAACAGAGGCTTCGGGCCAGTAGAGGAGCGGGCCATGCCCAGTGATGTGGGGTGGAGTGTCTGTGCCGGTCCCAGGCCCTCTATCTGGGCCTTTTGTCCACTCAGCCCCCTGTGTGTATGTGTTTTCTCGCTCCTAATGGGAACCAATGGCTTATTTTTGTTGGACAGTCCTCCTACCAGAAAATGTGTATGTTGTACTAGGTATTTTAAATATATATTTTTTATGTATTTTTGGGGACCTTGTATCATTTGATTTACACAACACGCCTACCACTTTGAAAATGCAAAATATTTTTTATTGTGAAACAAACAAGAAATAAGACAAAAAAAACAGAAAACTTGAGTGTGCATAGCTATTCACTCCTCCCCTAAATCAATACTTTGTAGAGCCACCTTTTGCAGCAATTATAGCCACAAGTCTCTTGGGGTATGTCTCTATAATCTATTGGGGTATGTCTCTTGGGGCGGCAGGTAGCCTAGTGGATAGAGCGCTTGACTCATAACTGAAAGGTTGCAAGATTGAATCCCCGAGCTGACAAGGTAAAAATCTGTTGTTCTACCCCTGAACTTGGAAGTTAACCTACTGTTCATAGGCTATCATTGAAAATAAGAATTTGTTCTTAACTGACTTGCCTAATTAACTTGCTTAGTTTTGCCCATTCTTTAAGGCAGAGCTGCTCCAGTTGGATGGGTTCCGCTGGTGTACAGCAATCTTTAAGTCATACCACAGATTCTCAATTGGATTGAATTCTGGGCTTTGACTAGGCCATTCCAAGACATTTAAACGTTTCCCCTTAAACCACTCGAGTGTTGCTTCAGCAGCATGCTTAGGGTCTTTGTCCTGCTGGAAGGTGAACCTCTGTCCCAGTCTCAAATCTCTGGAAGACTGAAACAGGTTTCCCTCCAAAATATCCCTGTATTTAGCACCATCCATCATTCCTTCAATTCTGACCAGTTTCCCAGTCCCTGCTGATGAAAAACATCCCCACAGCATGGTGCTGCCACCACCATGCTTCACTGTGGGGATGGAGTTCTCAGGGTGATGAGAGGTGTTGGGTTTGCGCCAGACATAGTGTTTTCCTTTTTGGCCAAAAAGTTCAATTTTAGTCTCATCTGACAAGAGCACCTTCTTCCATATTTTTGGGGGAGTCTCCCACATGCCCTTTGCAATACACCAAATGTGTTTTCTTATTTTTTTCTTTAAGCAATGGCTTTTTTTCTGGCCACTCTTCCGTAAAGCCCAGCTCTGTGGAGTGTACGGCTTAAAGTGGTCCTATGGACAGATACTCCAATCTCCGCAGTGGAGCTTTGCAGCTCCTTCAGGGTTATCTTTGGTCTCTTTGTAGCCTCTCTGATTAATGTCCTTATTGCCTAGTCTGTGAGTCTTGGTGGGCGGCCCTCTCTTGGCAGGTTTGTTGTGGTGCCATATTCTTTCTATTTTTTAATAATGGATTTAATGGTGCTCCGTGGGATGTTCAAAGTTTCTGATATTTTTTTATAACCCAAGTCTCTCGGTCCCAGCTTTGATGCACCTGTACTGACCTCGCCTTCTGGATGATAGCGGGGTGAACAGGCAGTGGCTCGGGTGGTTGTTGTCCTTGATGATCTTTATGGCCTTCCTGTATCATCGGGTGGTGTAGGTGTCCTGGAGGGCAGGTAGTTTGCCCCCGGTGATGCGTTGTGCAGACCTCACTACCCTCTGGAGAGCCTTACGGTTGTGGGCGGAGCAGTTGCCGTACCAGGCGGTGATACAGCCCGCCAGGATGCTCTCGATTGTGCATCAGTAGAAGTTTGTGAGTGCTTTTGGTGACAAGCCGAATTTCTTCAGCCTCCTGAGGTTGAAGAGGCGCTGCTGCGCCTTCTTCACGATGCTGTCTGTGTGGGTGGACCAATTCATTTTGTCTGTGATGTGTATGCCGAGGAACTTAAAACTTACTACCCTCTCCACTACTGTTCCATCGATGTGGATAGGGAGGTGTTCCCTCTGCTGTTTCCTGAAGTCCATTGGAGGCGTGCGTGGCCACGCAGTCGTGGGTGAACAGGGAGTACAGGAGAGGGCTCAGAACGCACCCTTGTGGGGCCCCAGTGTTGAGGATCAGCGGGGTGGAGATGTTGTTGCCTACCCTCACCACCTGGGGGCGGCCCGTCAGGAAGTCCAGTACCCAGTTGCACAGGGCGGGGTCGAGACCCAGGGTCTCGAGCTTGATGACGAGCTTGGAGGGTACTATGGTGATAAATGCCGAGCTGTAGTCGATGAACAGCATTCTTACATAGGTATTCCTCTTGTCCAGATGGGTTAGGGAAGTGTGCAGTGTGGTTGAGATTGCATCGTCTGTGGACCTATTTGGGCGGTAAGCAAATTGGAGTGGGTTTAGGGTGTCAGGTAGGGTGGAGGTGATATGGTCCTTGACTAGTCTCTCAAAGCACTTCATGATGACGGAAGTGAGTGCTACGGGGCGGTAGTCGTTTAGCTCAGTTACCTTAGCTTTCTTGGGAACAGGAACAATGGTGGCCCTCTTGAAGCATGTGGGAACAGCAGACTGGGATAAGGATTGATTGAATATGTCCGTAAACACATCAGCCAGCTGGTCTGCGCATGCTCTGAGGGCGCGGCTGGGGATACCGTCTGGGCCTGCAGGGTTAACACGAGGGTTAACACGTTTAAATGTTTTACTCACCTCGACTGCAGTGAAGGAGAGGCCACATGTTTTGGTTGCAGGCCGTGTCAGTGGCACTGTATTGTCCTCAAAGCGGGCAAAAAAGTTATTTAGTCTGCCTGGGAGCAAGACATCCTGGTCCGTGACGGGGCTGGTTTTCTTTTTGTAATTCGTGATTGACTGTAGACCCTGCCACATACCTCTTGTGTCTGAACCGTTGAATTGAGATTCTACTTTGTCTCTATACTGACGCTTAGCTTGTTTGATTGCCTTGCGAAGGGAATAGCTACACTGTTTGTATTTGGTCATGTTTCCGGTCACCTTGCCCTGATTAAAAGCAGTGGTTCGCGCTTTCAGTTTCACGCGAATGCTGCCATCAATCCACGGTTTCTGGTTTGGGAATGTTTTAATCGTTGCTATGGGAACGACATCTTCAACGCACTTTCTAATGAACTCGCACACCGAATCAGCGTATTCGTCAATGTTGTTGTCTGACGCAATACGAAACATATCCCAGTCCACGTGATGGAAGCAGTCTTGGAGTGTGGAATCAGATTGGTCGGACCAGCGTTGGACAGACCTCAGCGTGGGAGCTTCTTGTTTTAGTTTCTGTCTGTAGGCAGGGATCAACAAAATGGAGTCGTGGTCAGCTATTCCGAAAGGAGGGCGGGGCAGGGCCTTATATGCGTCGCGCAAGTTAGAATAGCAATGATCCAAGGTTTTGCCAGCCCTGGTAGCGCAATCAATATGCTGATACAATTTAGGGAGTCTTGTTTTCAGATTAGCCTTGTTAAAATCCCCAGCAACAATGAATGCAGCCTCAGGATGTATGGATTCCAGTTTGCAAAGAGTCAAATAAAGTTCGTTCAGAGCCATCGATGTGTCTGCTTGGGGGGGAATATATACGGCTGTGATTATAGATAATGCGGTCGACATTTGATTGTAAGGAATTCTAAATCAGGTGAACAGAAGGACTTGAGTTCCTGTATGTTTTTGTGACAACACCACGTCTCGTTAGCCATAAGGCATATGCCCCCACCCCTCTTCTTACCAGAAAGATGTTTGTTTCTGTCGGCGCGATGCGTGGAGAAACCAGCTGGCTGCACCGACTCCGATAGCGTCTCTCCAGTGAGCCATGTTTCCGTGAAGCAAAGAACATTACAGTCTCTGATGTCCCTCTGGAATGCTACCCTTGCTCGGATTTCATCAACCTTGTTGTCAAGAGACTGGACATTGGCGAGAAGTATACTAGGGAGTGGTGCACGATGTGCCCGTCTCCGGAGTCTGACCAGAAGACCGCTTTGTTTCCCTCTTTTACGAAGTCGTTTTTTTGGGTCGCCGGCTGGGATCCATTCCGTTGTCCTAGGTGAAAGGCAGAACATAGGATCCGCTTCGCGAAAGTCATATTCTTGGTCGTACTGATGGTGAGTTGACGCTGCTCTTATATTCAGTAGTTCTTCTCGACTGTATGTAATGAAACCTAAGATGACCTGGGGTACTAATGTAAGAAATAACACGTAAAAAAAAAATAACTGCATAGTTTCCTAGGAACGTGAAGCGAGGCGGCCATCTCTGTCGGCGCCGGAAGTACAGAATGCAGTGAGTGTTTTGAAAATAGAGATTTATGAACCGAAGCAACAATAGAGTGGTGAATGAAGCAAAATCCTCTCGCTCTCTCTCGAAATTACATAAATGCAAACCTCAAAGTAATGTTGACCCTGACAGGGGAATCAAAGCCCTGAGTCATGACCATGGCAGTGTTAATTTAGGGTTAGAGGAGGTCTGTCAACACTCTCTCAGGACTGAAGAAAAAACACAGAGACAGCCAGAGTGAAATCTGAGTTCTGAGAAAAAGGTGTGGAGAATCTACTGAGTAGGAACTCTTGAGTATATGCCAGGTATTCTCCATAGTACTGCCAATCACACTATGTTGTATCAGCCCGACTGGTCCTGAAAGCGTGTATCTTGCAATTGTACTGTCAGTATGCATGTTTGTGCATACATTCATGTGTATGTGCTCGAGCTTGAGTGTGTGCCTGTGTGGATGCTACTGTACAGTAACTGCATGATCTGTCGGCCTCTGTCCTTGTTTATAGCCTTTCGACACACTCCCATAACGAAGGTAAGACCTGCCAGGCTGAGGGAAGTCTGTGGGGGAAGTGCCCTGATGTGGTGAAGGGTTCTGAGGTAAATGTTAAGGTGGTGAAAGGTAGGCAAGCAAGAGGCTCTGAGATCAGTCCTTTAGGAGTCAGAGGTTTGTGTGGACCAGGACATGGTGCTACTGGGTCACAATGTGGTGAGAGATCTCTGAGGCACAGAGGAAATGTGCCTAGTCAACAACATCAGGAGCAACAGGTGAAAATAGTTATAGTTGAGAACTCCAATGTTCAGGTTATCCACCTAAATACCCTACAGACATACAGGCAGGCCTACATATCTGCCTCAGCAGCCCAATTGTGATTGAAGTTGCTCCCTTCCCTTAATCTAGTCACGTGGAACAGCTCCATCTAGTGGTAAATTAGCTAATGTCATTAAATCATAGAGTGAACATCTGGAGTTGAACTGTATTTATACCAGAGTTGTGGACTTGAATCACATAACTTGGACTGGAGTCTGACTCCAGTCACGAATGTTTTGATGAGACTGGAATTGATAGACAATAACATAACTTGAGACTTGATTTGGACTTGGAGCCTCAAGATTTGGGACTCAATTTTGACTTGAGACTGATTACTTTAATTTATTTGTCCAGGTTTTGTCATGTTTTATCACTCATTTTGTTGCACAGAGTCAACGTGGAATACTCTACATGCTGCCAAAGACAGTAGCCGCAGCAACGCCCTTGCAAAAAAACTGAAACAGATTGGCTAGTGAAACTTACACTCGGCACTCTGATTGGACCAATAAACTGTCAATCAACACAGGTAGGGTGGTAAACAAGCAAACAGATTGACGATTTGCTGTATGGATATAGGATCGGGTGCAGCGCAAACTTCAAATTATAGGAAGAAAGGATTGCCATAATAAATGAATATGCAGCGCCAAAAAACAGTTTGGTGATCAAGAATACTTTGCAAGCTCATCAGCAATAGGGCAACAATTACTAGCATAGGTCTACTGGTATTTTGGTATGTAACAACTTCTTGAAATTGATAATTTAATGCATTTGGAATTGGTTTAAAATGAATTATTACTGTGGAAAAGATGCACCACAGGCGCAGCTTTTCACCTGCGCTCTACAAACTCCCGTCAGTGGAGAGTGCTTTTTTTATTGTGCTCATGAATATTCACAAGACTCATGAGGTAGAAGTTCTGTTTATTTAATTCAATGTATGGTTTCCTTTGTTCCAGTGGAGGTTCCTCAGAGGAGGAAGGGGAGGACCATCCTCCTCTGTGAATAATTTATTGCCACTGGGACCCGCTGGTGTAACTGCTAAACTGCTTGCTGCTGACTGTATACTGTACTGATTGTAGTGGGTTTAAGCGCGTTAGTTCTAGTAGTTATATAGACTACGATGTTAATATGGTGACAACAATGTAGAATGATGTAAGCTGTGTGTAGCGGTTATGATATGAAGGTTTGGCTTGGAAAGCAATTTTTCGCCTGGTCACAGGAAGCTATCCACAAGCGAAGAGAAAAGAAGTCTCGAGGTATATTGCTCGCCTGAGGTAGAATACCGTATGATAAGCTGTAGACCACACTATATACCAAGAGAGTTCTCATCTATATTATTCGTAGCCATCTATTTACCGCCACAAACCGATGCTGGCACTAAGACCGCACTCAACCAACTATAAGGCCATAAGCAAACAAGAAGATGCTCATCCAAACGCGGCACTCCTAGTGGTCGGGGGCTTCAATGCAGGCTTACTTAAATTTGTTTGTACTTCATTTATACCAGCATGTCACATTTGCAACCAGAGGGGAAAAAAACTGTAGACCACCTTTACTCCACACACGGAGATGCATACAAAGCTCTCCCACGCCCTCCATTTGGCAAATCTGACCGTTATTCTATCCTCCTGATTGCTGCTTACAAGCAAAAACTAAAACAGGAAGTGCCAGTGACTCGCGCAATACAGAATTTGTAAGATGACGCAGATGCTACGCTACAGGATAGTTTTGCTAGCACAGCCTGGAATATGTTCCAGGATTCATCCAAAGGCACTGAGGAGTATACCACCTCGGCCATCGGCTTCATCAGTAAGTGTATCAACGACGTAGTCCACACAGTGACCGTACCTACATATCCCGAACAAGAAGCCATGGATTACAGGCAACATCCGCATCGAGCTAAAGCTAGACCTGCCGCTTTCAAGGAGCGGGACGTTAAAATGAAATCCCGCTATGTCCTCAGACGAACCATCAAACGAGCAAAGCGTCAATAAAGGATTAAGATTGAATCCTACTGCACCGGCTCTGGAGCTCTTCGGATGTGGCAGGGCTTGAAAACGATTACGGACTACAAAGGGAAACCCAGACGCGAGCCACTCAGTGACGCGAGCCTACCAGACGATCTAAATACCTTTTTTGCTTGCTTCGAGGAAAACAACACTGAAGCATGCACGAGAGCACCAGCTGTTCTGGATGACTGTCTGACAACTCTCTCTTTGAGCAAGAACTTTAAACACATCAGGGTACCCTAGTGGTTAGAGCGTTGGACTAGTAACTGAAAGGTTGCAAGTTCAAATCCCCGAGCTGACAAGGTACAAATCTGTCGTTCTGCCCCTGAACAGGCAGTTAACCCACTGTTCCTAGTCCGTCATTGAAAATAAGAATTTGTTCTTAACTGACTTGCCTAGTAAAATGAAGGTAAAAAAAAAATATATTCACAAAGCCGCGGGGCCAGATTAATTACCAGGATGTGTACTCAAAGCATGCGCAGACCAATTGGCAAGTGTCTTCAATGACAGAGTCTGTAATACCTACAGTTTCAAGCAGACCACCATAGTCCTTGTGGCCAAGGAAGCGAAGGTAACCTACCTAAATGATTACCGCCCCGTGGCACTCACGTCGGTAGCCATGAAGTGCTTTGAAAGGCTGGTCATGGCTCACATCAACAGCATCCTCCCGGATACCCGAGAACACTCCAATTCGCATACCGCTCCAACAGATCCACAGATGACACAATCTCAATTGCACTCCACACTGCATTTTCCCACCTGGACAGAAGGAACACCTATGAGAGAGTGCTATTCATTGACTACAGCTCAGCGTTCAACACCATAGTGCCCATGAAGCTCATCACTAAGCTAAGGACCCTGGGACTAAACACCTCTGCAACTGGATCCTGGACTTCCTGCTGTGCTGCCCCCAGATGGTAAGGGTAGGCAACAACACGTCTGCCACGCTGATCCTCAATACTGCGTCCCCTCAGGGGTGTGTACTTAGTCCCCTCCTGTACTCCCTACTCACCTATGACTGCATGGCCAAACACGACTCCAACACCATCATTAAGTTTGCTGATGACACAACAGTGGTAGGACTTATCACCGACAACGATGAGACAGCCTATTGGGAGGAGGTCAGAAACCTGGCAGTGTGGTGCCAGGACAACAACATCTCCCTCAATGTGAGCAAGACAAATGAGCTGATCGTGTATTAAAGAAAAAGGCAGGCTGAACAGGCCCCCGTTAGCATCGACGGGGATATATTAGAGCGGGTCGAGAGTTTGAAGTTCCTTGGTGTCCACATCACCAACGAACCAAGACAGTCATGAAGAGGGCATGGCAACACATTTTCCCCCTCAGGAGACTGAAAAGATTTGGCAGGGGTCACCAGATCCTCAAAAAGTTCTACAGCTGCACCATTGAGAGTATGCTGACCGGTTAAATCACCACCTGGTATGGCAACTGCTCGGCATCTGACCATAAGGTGCTACAGAGGGAGGTGCGTACGGCCCAGTAGATAACTGGGGCCGAGCTTCCTGCCATCCAGGACCTATATACTAGGCGGTGTCAGAGGAAATCCCCCAAAATTGGGTCACCCGTCATAGACTGTTTTCTCTGCTACCACATGGCAAGGACCAAAAGGCTCCTTAATAGCTTCTACCCCCAAGCCATAAAACTGCTGAACAATTAATCAAATGGCCACCAGACTATTTATGTTAAGTACAGTGCTGCTACACGCTGTTTATTATCTTTGCATAATCATTTCACCCCTAACTACATGTACAAATTACCTTGACTAATCTGCACCCCCTCACATTGACTCGGTACCAGTAACCCCTGCATATAGTCTCATTATTTTATTTTGTTACTTTTTATTATTTTTTACTTTAGTTTATTTGGTAAATATTTTTTTAACTCTTTTTTGAATTGCACTGTTGGCTAAGGGCTTGTAAGTAAGCATTTCACGGTAAGGTCTACAGTTGTTGTATTTGGCGCATGTGACAAATAAAGTTTGATTTGATCTGATGAGAGGAGGAGTGAAGGAATGCAACAATCAAAGTGATCATTCATGCAGTTTGTATGTGGCTGCGATGAAAGTGAACTGTGTTTGCGTGTGTACAGGGGTGTATTCATTCCGCCGATTCTGCTAACGATTTTGAAATAGAAGCAAACGAAACGGGGATAAACTTACCTGCATTTGTCCAGTAGAAACTCTTGTTTCCAACTGTTAGACTAATGAATACATCCTAGATCAGCTATATGCTGGCAAGAGTGTGCAAGCCGGTATTGAATGTGTCAATGTCTGTCATCTTGATTACTCAAATTTCTATCAACCTACGTTGTAAACTTCCATTCTTAGGCTAAGTTGTAGCTAGCAACCTCATTATGTGGGCATAGGGAAAATGTGATTATCATGTAGTACCTAAACCTATCGATGTTATGTTAACCTGGGTGAATGGAATATGAATGACAGTCATCCATTATGCTGTAATAGAAATAAGGCCATGCTCATGATCATCCTCCCACATCTTAAATGGCAACATCGCCACTGCTTTGTTCATATTTCACAGGTTATGTCGGAGTTCCGTTGCTACGTTCAAATCAACTGGGAACTCGGAAAAATACGAAATCAAATCATGACGTCAGTGATCTTCAGGTCGGAAAGTCGGAGCTCTAGAAAGAGGCCCGAGTTCCCGAGTTGGATGACTATTCCAAATGATTTTCCCAGTCGGAGCTTGTTTTTTTTCCAGAGTTTCCAGTTGTTTTGAACGTGGCATTTGTCCTATGTCTCCGTCATTCTGGTTGTGCGTAATAGGAGCGCGCGCGCCCAAATAGGCTACGTGGCCTGAGCTCCACGCTTTGGAGTCAGAACGTTGAATAAGAGAAAATGATTGTTCCATGTATGCATGGTGTTGAAATATTATGAATAATCATTAAGTCTGAATAAGACGAATGTAACAATGGATGTGGAAATTGCCTTTTACATTGTAGTACCAGGTTATTGGTTGTAATTGCCAATTGGGTAATTGTATGGTCCTGGGGGCCACGAGCTTATATTATTTAGGCCTACCTGTTTGCCGGATTCGATTAGTTTTTTCAATGGGAGGTTACAGTCTTGCCTCTACTTGTGTCTGCTCAGATAGAACAGGTTCATCCTGATACAGAGGCTATTTCTTTTGGTCTATTGGCTCTGTATATTTGGTAAATCTACGTGTATATTTTGTATTGTAAAGTGGATGGTTCGAGCCCTGAATGTTGATTGGCTGGCAGCTGTGGTATATCAGACCGTATACCACAGGTATGACCATTTTTACTGCTCTAATTACATTGGTAACCAGTTTATAATAGCAATAAGGCACCCGGGGGGTTTGTGGTACATGGCCAATATACCATGGCTAAGGGCTGTGTCCAGGCACTCCACGTTGCTTCGTAATTAAGAACATACCTTGTATGTTGGCCATATAGCACACCCCCTCGGGCCTTATTGCTTAATTAAAAATAACCCGCGTTCACCAAGACCTGTAAATAAATATACACTGAGCATGTCAACCTGCCTTGCCTTCTGCTGATTTCATGCCCTTACAACTGCCACAAGGTCCCTATTTTACAATAACATAGGCAAATCAAAATGTGTTGTAGACAAAATAATGAAAAGGGCTGTCTGGTAGCCTCAGTAAATAGACGACAATGATTGGTAGTTGAACAAGTTGTTGCATGTATAGATTTTTTTTTTTACTTGACTTGAGATCTGACTTGAAAACTTGTGCCTGGGCTCTTAGAATGCACGACTTGGACATGACTTGAGTTTTGACCCGTTCTACTTGGGACTCGACTTGAGACTCGGGACCTTGTCACTTGAAATTTGCGTGTGACTCGAATAATAGTGACTTGGTGCCACCTCTGAATAATACAGTATTTCTATAAAACATTTGTGAATTCCAGTGGGATCAAATATTCTGGTCCACGTATAGTTACAACCTTACCAATAGGCTAATAAATAAAATTGACAAAATTCCCCATAAAATAATTTCACACTTGCACAATATTATTCAAATTGTATTATCCATCACCGCTGTGTAGTGTGCTCTTCATTGATCGAAGTGAGGATTCTCGTGCGTTGTATTTCCTGTAACCTGTCTGTGACTCCACTGTTAGCAACTTCACGTGTCCTGAAGAACCTCACCAAAGGTTCTGCCGCTATGTCTGAAAAAACGGAGGTTGATTTAACCGGAGCTAAGCAAAACACCGGTGTATGGCTAGTAAAGGTATGTTGCCTAAAATCTAATTAAACGGTAAGTCATATCCATACACATATTGGTCACAACTGACGGTTTTGTTGAGGAATAGCCTAGCATTTGGCTAGCTAAATTAAAACCTCCGGTCTCTTTTAAACTTTTGTTTGACCTAATCAGGTTCCCAAGTACTTGGCCCAGCAGTGGGCCAAAGCATCCGGAAAAGGAGAAATTGGAAAGCTCAAGATTGGAAAGTAAACACTGACCATTAGCTATAACTCCACATCTGTTCATTACTGAAAACATATGACTGCTTTTCAGAGGGGTTCAACACTACCAGACATAGAAATGTTGACTTTTGCAGTGGACATCATGCTCTATTTGTAGTTGGTGGTGCTAGTTATAAATGGTCCGAAAAATCCAGTAACATGGTTCTTCAGGAATCAGCTATCTAATGAGACAATTAGTGTAGCCTATGTTGTAGTTAACTGAAAGTAAATGCATTTCCCCCCCTCATAGGAAACAAGGAAAAGCAGATGTAAGTATGTTACTTGTTGCCACAAGGTGTCACTGTAAACCCATACACTGTTCCTTGTCCTCAGTAATACCTCAAACTTTTGGAAGCGTTCTAGAAAACAGTAGCTGTATTATTATAACATAATTTTCATTATTGGAAGTCATGTTTATAGATTCATAGACTATGATTAGTTGAATCAGAGGTTTAACTGCTTGGTTTGAACAAAAGCCTGCATCCATGCTGGGATGTTAGCGGATCCAAAGGTCTGTGGTGTTTCCTTTAGGTGTCGTTCACCCTGAATGAGGACCTAACCAGCCTGTCTGCCCTGGGAGAGAAGGCAGTGTCTGTACGAGCTCCCCGGGACCACCCATTCACCATGCATAGTGTGGGGGGGCAGACCCTGGCTGTGTTCACTGAAACCTCTGCAGGTAAGACTACTGCCCTGCTCTGCTCTACTACTGGTAAAACACCATGGAGATTCATTTTGAGTTGACGGTATATGGTGCCTTTTGAGTTGGTGAATCATAAATATTCAAGAGATGAGACTCCTTGAGATTTAATCGGATTAGATTTGGGTCGTCATTCTCAAGCAATGGAGAGATTCATCATCAAGACTTCTCGTTTGGCCTATTTCAGTTGACTTGTCTTAAAAGCTGTAGCTGAAATGTTGACAAACTATTTTATACTCCTGTTTTTGCCTTGCTCTATTGTAGACAGAGTTTTTACGATTACTCTAATGCACTGACTTATGTTTTAACCCTTTAAAATGTTATATAAAACAATTCTCATCAAATAGATATACCCGACTTTATTTTAAACAACCTACTGTAGAGACACAGGAGAGGTGTGCTTCTTTGGTTTATGGTTAATCCATGAGGTTCTCTTTGATCATTGCATGGAATAATATAGAATGAAGATACATTGATTAAGATCACTTTGTTGGTCAAGCTGACATTTGACTTCTACTTTTAACCCCTCAAAGACACAGATCCAGGTTTTTGTAAAGGCGCAGGGGGCTGCCACACTGGGCTCCCATTGGGCTGTTGTTGTGTGGGGTTTGCTCAAGGGCACAACAACAGGTAGTGGTATATAGGATTTGATATCAGCAACCTTTCTGCCTGCCAACTCGCTTCCCAACAGATTTTTCCCGTCAGACCTGGGTTTGGGACTGGCAGCCTTTCGGTTGCTGGCTCGCCTCTCTAATTGCTAGGCCACCTGCTGCCCTCATGAGACATAGGCTTGTGGTGCACCAATGCGTTGCGGCTACAACGGCCTTTGTCAGCTGGATAGTAAACAATGCAGTGAAACATTTTGAAAGCCTTTGTTTTCTGCTTATGCAAGAATTAAAAAAATGGACCAATGCGTTGCGGCTACAACGGCCTTCATCAGGGTGACAAAGAATAGTGGAAAAACAGGTGTGTATATACCAACTCACACCAAGCCTTTGACTGGTACTATGTAAAAAGGTGTATTTTTACATTTTGTAGAAGAAAAAAAATAACGTTAAAAAGTTCTACCCAATGACATCATCAAAAGTGAAAATATATTTTTTAATTTACTGAATCCTACCTTGTGATGTCACAGAGAAACATAGAAACACACCATTTTCACATAGTGCCTTCAGAAAGTATTCAGACCCCTTACATTACACTCATCTAAAATGTATTTAAAAAAAAATTAAAAATCCTCAGCAATCTACTCAGAATACCCCATAATGACAAAATGAAAATGGGTTTTTACATTTTTTTTGCAAATAAAAAACTGAAATACCTTATTTACATGAGTATTCAGACCCTTTGCTATGAGATTATAAATTGAGCTCAAGTGCATCCTGTTTCCATTGATCATCATTGAGATGTTTCTACAACTTGATTGGCATCCATCTGTGGTAAAGTCAATTGATTGGACATGATTTGGAAAGCCACACACCTGTCTATATAAGGTCCCACAGTTGACTGCATGTCTGAGCAATACCAAGCCAGGAGGTCAAAGGAATTGTCTGTAGAACTCTGAGACAGAATTGTGTCAAGGCACAGATCTGGGGAAGAGTACCAAAATATTTCTGCAGCATTGAAGGTCCGCAAGAACACAGTGGCCTCCATCATTCTAATTGGAAGAAGTTTGGAACCACCAAGACTCTTCCTAGAGCTAGCCAAACTGAGCAATTGAGAGGGGAAGGGCCTTGGTCAGGGAGGTGACCAAGAACCTGATGGTCCCTCTGGCAGAGCTCTAGATTTCCTCTGTGGAAATGGGAGAACCTTCCAGAAGGACAACCATCTTTGCAGCGCTCCACCAATCATATCTTTATGGTAGAGTTGCCAGACACAAGCCACTCCTCAATAAAAGGAAGATGACAGCCCGCTTTCATTTTGCCAAAAGGCACCTAAAGACTCTCAGACCATGAGAAACAGTATTCTCTGGTCTGATGAATCCAAGATTAAACTATTTTGCCTGAATGCCAAGCATCATGTCTGGAGGAAACCTGGCACCATCCCTATTGTAAAGTATGGTGGTGGAAGCATCATGCTGTGGGGATGTTTTTCAGGGACTTGGGAGATTAGTCAGGATCGAGGCAAAGATGGAACGGAGCAAAGTACAGAGAGATGCATGATGAAAACCTGCTCCAGAGTGTTCAGGACCTCAGACTGGGATGAAGGTTCAACTTTCAACAGGACAACGACCCTAAGTCCACAGCCGAAAGAATGCAGGAGTGGCTTCGGGACAAGTCTCTGAATATCCTTGAGTGGCCCAGCTAGAGCCCGGACTTGAACCCGATCAAACATCTCTGTAGAGACCTGAAAATAACTTTGCAGCAATGCTCCCATCCAATCTGCCAGAGCTTGAGAGGATCTGCACAGAATAATTTTGCTTGGGTTTTTTAGGCCTGTGGGTGTGTTTTGAGAAGACTTTCTCTTTCCAGAGATTTTGCTTTGGTGAGAGACTGGTTTAGCATTCTTGGTTTGTATCCCCGTTGCTGAGACCTAGAATACATTTTCACAGCTTTTTCCTCAAAATCCTCCATCCTGTCAAAAATACGGCTTTGCGGAGTGAAAACTGTCCACCCTGAGGATATTGTGGCCCGTACGTTTCCTGTAAATGGTGATGTGGAGTGGGCCATCCTGAGGATATTGTGGCCCGTACGTTTCCTGTAAATGGTGATGTGGAGTGGGCCATCCTGAGGATATTGTGGCCCGTACGTTTCCTGTAAATGGTGATGTGGAGTGGGCCATCCTGAGGATATTGTGGCCCGTACGTTTCCTGTAAATGGTGATGTGGAGTGGGCCATCCTGAGGATATTGTGGCCCGTACGTTTCCTGTAAATGGTGATGTGGAGTGGGCCATCCTGAGGATATTGTGGCCCGTACGTTTCCTGTAAATGGTGATGTGGAGTGGGCCATCCTGAGGATATTGTGGCCCGTACGTTTCCTGTAAATGGTGATGTGGAGTGGGCCATCCTGAGGATATTGTGGCCCGTACGTTTCCTGTAAATGGTGATGTGGAGTGGGCCATCCTGAGGATATTGTGGCCCGTACGTTTCCTGTAAATGGTGATGTGGAGTGGGCCATCCTGAGGATATTGTGGCCCGTACGTTTCCTGTAAATGGTGATGTGGAGTGGGCCATCCTGAGGATATTGTGGCCCGTACGTTTCCTGTAAATGGTGATGTGGAGTGGGCCACCCTGAGGATATTGTGGCCAGTATGTTTCCTGTAAATGGTGATGTGGAGTGGGCCATCCTGAGGATATTGTGGCCCGTACGTTTCCTGTAAATGGTGATGTGGAGTGGGCCATCCTGAGGATATTGTGGCCCGTACGTTTCCTGTAAATGGTGATGTGGAGTGGGCCACCCTGAGGATATTGTGGCCCGTACGTTTCCTGTAAATGGTGATGTGGAGTGGGCCATCCTGAGTTAAGATTTTCAAATCCAGAAAACTCGCCTTCAAATTCTCATTGAGGGAATTGACAGATTTGAATTTTAACAATTAGCTTTCTAATCTAGATGGCACTAAAAGGATGTCATCAATGTATCTGCCATACCATACAATTAAAAAAATGGTTGATCAATATTTACGGAATGGTTACCTGTAGGAAATGCGGGAGGGTCATGCTTTCTCAATTTCAGTCAAGGGGGGGTTTATTTAAAACATTTTTTTATCTAGTCCAGCGGAGGGTCATGTAATTGATGAAATGTTTAATATTTGACCGTGTTTTAGAATTAGTTGCTAATTTGGCTATATATCGATGTGTGCCCGATGCTGTACCTCATCTGTGATTCTCTGCTGGGCGCGCAATCTCAAGTGCGCCTATAGGCTATTTAGTGTGGTCTCAATCAAATGATCCATAGCCTACGAAGTGCATGCTCAGAGAAGCATAGATCAAAATTATATTTATAAGATAGCTGCTGGGCTGGTGTAAATTAAACTAGGCTGCATTACACACTGCAATGGATATTCCAACCCTGAGAACCCGTCTTGCTTTGCTCTTGTTGATCAAACTTTTTTATGTGCTGCCTAATCAATGGCTGTGCTAAAAGTAGGCAAATTCGAGTAGGCATAATTAATTTTAAGTCTTTATTTTAATTAGACTTTACTAACAACTAGTGGGCTTTGTGTTAGAGCCTGCTTCTTCCTATTTAAGAAATTAGATGGGCCTACCTGTTTGACAGACTAAATTAGGCTATAGGCTACTATATCCAAAGATCTGTTGGTCAACTCCCCCCACCATGCACTTTTTAAATAGCCTACCTCCGTGTCAGTGAAGGGCTGTTAAGTTAAAACCAAGACCCGAACTGAGGGGGTATGCAAGGGTATGCCATAGGCCTGCCTTTTCTGAAAGAAAATAGCAAAAAAGCACAGGCCTACTCCTTGTTAGCTTAAGATGTTGAAGAAATCTGTCACTATCAATTCATTTAACTATTCACTTTCTGTACAGTGGATGTTTAAACCCAGACAGCTTTACAGGGATCACTTGTGACCTTCTCTCGTTGGGTTAAGCCACGGAAGAAGAGTAGCCAGCAGTTAAAGCTTACAGTGTTCTGCATTGGTAGGCCTACTCTGTCTGGGGAGGAAAGGTAGGCCTACTCTGTCTGGGGAGGAAAGGTAGGCCTACTCTGTCTGGGGGGGAAAGGTAGGTCTATTCTGTCTGGGGGGAAAGGTAGGTCTATTCTGTCTGGGGGGGAAAGGTAGGCCTACTCTGTCTGGGGGGGAAAGGTAGGCCTACTCTGTCTGGGGAGGAAAGGTTGTCTACTCTGTCTGGGGAGGAAAGGTAGGTCTACTCTGTCTGGGGAGGAAAGGTAGGCCTACTCTGTCTGGGGGGGAAAGGTAGGCCTACTCTGTCTGGGGAGGAAAGGTAGGCCTACTCTGTCTGGGGAGGAAAGGTAGGCCTACTCTGTCTGGGGGGGAAAGGTAGGCCTACTCTGTCTGGGGGGGAAAGGTAGGCCTACTCTGTCTGGGGAGGAAAGGTTGTCTACTCTGTCTGGGGAGGAAAGGTAGGTCTACTCTGTCTGGGGAGGAAAGGTAGGCCTACTCTGTCTGGGGAGGAAAGGTAGGCCTACTCTGTCTGGGGAGGAAAGGTAGGCCTACTCTGTCTGGGGAGGAAAGGTAGGTCTATTCTGTCTGGGGAGGAAAGTGCCATGTTCAGATTCCTAATTACGTCGCCGATTTAAATTATTTGCAAACGGACAGTTTCGTGGGCAAACAAGACATTGGCATTGGAGAAAGATGATCAAATTCTTGGAATGTAATTTGTGTGATACTACAAAATATTCTGCTAAATCTACATAAAATGACATAGAATTGCTTGACATTTTTATACAAGGCAATATTTTTCCTCAGAACTGCAAATAGGATGATAGGTTCATGCAATGCTTTTACTATAAAGGAGATCTCTCCATCCCTACTCTTGTCCACAGTGGTCTGCGATTCCACAACCGTCTGGTCCACAGCCCTGTGCTCTATCACTATTCCTGTGTTGCCATGTAATGCTTACAGGATGAAGAACAGGTTCTAAAACTGCATATCTAAAGCTCAGGTCTGTGCAAGAAGTGAGCTGAAGCTGTAGACTTGTTCTCTGCTATCTACTTTGTTTTAATGATTATTTTAGGTCTAGGGGAGGTTCACTTGTTTTAATGATTATTTTAGGTCTAGAGAAGGTTCACTTGTTTTAATGATTATTTTAGGTCTAGGGGAGGTTCACTTGTTTTAATGATTATTTTAGGTCTAGGGGAGGTTCACTTGTTTTAATGATTATTTTAGGTCTAGGGGAGGTTCACTTGTTTTAATGATTATTTTAGGTCTAGGGGAGGTTCACTTGTTTTAATGATTATTTTAGGTCTAGGGGAGGTTCACTTGTTTTAATGATTATTTTAGGTCTAGGGGAGGTTCACTTGTTTTAATGATTATTTTAGGTCTAGGGGAGGTTCACTTGTTTTAATGATTATTTTAGGTCTAGGGGAGGTTCACTTGTTTTAATGATTATTTTAGGTCTAGAGAAGGTTCACTTGTTTTAATGATTATTTTAGGTCTAGGGGAGGTTCACTTGTTTTAATTATTATTTTAGGTCTAGGGGAGATTCACCTGTTTTTTTAAGCTTTCAGGGGGGGTTTAGGTAAAATATACTTTTTCATCCGATTTTCTCCATGTAACCCTTTATTATAAATAATGTTCACTCACTTAGCAAAACAGAGAATAAACTTCTCTTCCCAAAGTCCCCATAATAAGTTTGGGTAGTTCAAAGCAAGCCCTCATAGCAGTCTCCTTCTCTTGTGTAGTTCCACTCTGTTAATTGAAGAAAGTCAGCAGGGAGCATATTTTCATATGGCCTATGTTTGAGGTAATGCTTTGAAGCCTCCAGACCTTCATTGTGTACAATATTGGTGTAAAGGGATTCAACATCCATCGTTACCAAGTAGGAAGATCCAACATCTTTGAGCTCAGATAGCTTGTTAAGAGTATGAGTGGTATCTTGAAGGAAAGATGGAAGTTTGCCACAAAAAGGCTTAATGTAGAAATCAATGTACTTGGAGGCAGGCTCTGATGTAATGTCATTGTTGCTGATGGGCCTTCCAGGAGGTTTATGAGGATCCTTGTGGACTTTTGGTAACGTGTAGTAGCACGTTAACCTAGGGTGGGCAGGGACTTTTTCCACATTTTGTTATGTTATCCTTATTCTAAAATGGATTAAATCGTTTTTCCCCCTCATCAATCTACACACAATACCCATAATGTCTAAGAATTATTGTTTTTTAATTTGAGCAAATCTATATAATACAATAAAAAAAAAAATTGAAATCACATTTACATAAGTATTCAGACCCTTTAGCCTGTACTTTGTTGAATACCTTTGCCAGCGATTTACAGCCTGGAGTCTTCTTGGGTATGACGCTACATAGAGATGTTCCATAGGGTTCAAGTCTGGACTCTAAAAACAACGTTCTAAAGACGGTTGACATCTAGTGGAAGCCTTAAGAAGTGCAAAATAACCCATATCCCACTGTGTATTCGATAGGGGTGAGTTCAAAAACTACAAACCTCAGATTTCCCACTTCCTGTTTGGATTTTGTCTCAGGTTTTTGCCTGCCATAATGAGTTCTGTTATACTCACAGACATCATTCAAACAGTTTTAGAAACTTCAGTGTTTTTTATCCAATAATAATATGCATATATTAGCATCTGGGACTGAGGAGGAGGCAGTTCACTCTAGGCACGCTATTCATCCAAAAGTGAAAATGCTGCCCCCATCCCAAACAAGTTAATGATCTATTGGATGATTCTCAAAGAACACAGAGGGCACATCCACAGGTTGATTTAAGATGGCGCCGGTGTTCCTAACCAATTGTGTTTTTTGTTGTTGTTTCTTTGCGTTGTTTAACTTATTTGTGTACTTATTTTGTAAATAATGTTGCTGCTGCTGTCTCTTATGACTGAACATAACTTCTGGGCATCAGAACAGTGATTACTCACCACGAACTGGCAGAATCCTTTTTTTTCCCTTTTAACGAGTCCGACGTGAATGACATACTGCTTTCCCGGGAACAGGCCCAAATCCTCCTCATTTGCGTGGAGAAAAAGGCGCCAGAGGTCGAGCTGCCTTCGGAGAATTTGAAGTCGATCGAATAAGCCCCCACTACCTTCCGTTCTGCTAGCAAACGTGTGATCTTAAGAAAATAAAATCAATGACCTACGTGGAAGATTAACTTCTCTAGGGTAGGGTGCAGCATTTGGAACGTTGGTTACATTTTTACATTACATTTAAGTCATTTAGCAGACGCTCTTATCCAGAGCGACTTACAAATTAGTGAATTCACCTTCTGACATCAGTGGAACAGCCACTTTACAATAGTGCATCTAAATCATTTAAGGGGGGGTGAGAAGGATTGCTTTATCCTATCCTAGGTATTCCTTGAAGAGGTGGGGTTTCAGGTGTCTCCGGAAGGTGGTGATTGACTCCGCTGTCCTGGTGTCGTGAGGGAGTTTGTTCCACCATTGGGGGGCCAGAGCAGCGAACAGTTTTGACTGGGCTGAGCGGGAACTGTACTTCCTCAGTGGTAGGGAGGCGAGCAGGCCAGAGGTGGATGAACGCAGTGCCCTTGTTTGGGTGTAGGGCCTGATCAGAGCCTGGAGGTACTGCGGTGCCGTTCCCCTCACAGCTCCGTAGGCAAGCACCATGGTCTTGTAGCGGATGCGAGCTTCAACTGGAAGCCAGTGGAGAGAGCGGAGGAGCGGGGTGACGTGAGAGAACTTGGGAAGGTTGAACACCAGACGGGCTGCGGCATTCTGGATGAGTTGTAGGGGTTTAATGGCACAGGCAGGGAGCCCAGCCAACAGCGAGTTGCAGTAATCCAGACGGGAGATGACAAGTGCCTGGATTAGGACCTGCGCCGCTTCCTGTGTGAGGCAGGGGCGTACTCTGCAGATGTTGTAGAGCATGAACCTACAGGAACGGGCCACCGCCTTGATGTTAGTTGAGAACGACAGGGTGTTGTCCAGGATCACGCCAAGGTTCTTAGCGCTCTGGGAGGAGGAAACAATGGAGTTGTCAACCGTGATGGCGAGATCATGGAACGGGCAGTCCTTCCCCGGGAGGAAGAGCAGCTCCGTCTTGCCGAGGTTCAGCTTGAGGTGGTGATCCGTCATCCACACTGATATGTCTGCCAGACATGCAGAGATGCGATTCGCCACCTGGTCATCAGAAGGGGGAAAGGAGCAGATTAATTGTGTGTCGTCTGCATAGCAATGATAGGAGAGACCATGTGAGGTTATGACAGAGCCAAGTGACTTGGTGTATAGCGAGAATAGGAGAGGGCCTAGAACAGAGCCCTGGGGGACACCAGTGGTGAGAGCGCGTGGCGAGGAGACAGATTCTCGCCACGCCACCTGGTAGGAGCGACCTGTCAGGTAGGACGCAATCCAAGCGTGGGCCGCACCGGAGATGCCCAACTCGGAGAGGGTGGAGAGGAGGATCTGATGGTTCACAGTGTCGAAGGCAGCCGATAGGTCTAGAAGGATGAGAGCAGAGGAGAGAGAGTTAGCTTTAGCAGTGCGGAGCGCCTCCGTGATACAGAGAAGAGCAGTCTCAGTTGAATGACTAGTCTTGAAACCTGACTGATTTGGATCAAGAAGGTCATTCTGAGAGAGATAGCGGGAGAGCTGGCCAAGGACGGCACGTTCAAGAGTTTTGGAGAGAAAAGAAAGAAGGGATACTGGTCTGTAGTTGTTGACATCGGAGGGATCGAGTGTAGGTTTTTTCAGAAGGGGTGCAACTCTCGCTCTCTTGAAGACGGAAGGGACGTAGCCAGCGGTCAGGGATGAGTTGATGAGCGAGGTGAGGTAAGGGAGAAGGTCTCCGGAAATGGTCTGGAGAAGAGAGGAGGGGATAGGGTCAAGCGGGCAGGTTGTTGGGCGGCCGGCCGTCACAAGAAGCGAGATTTCATCTGGAGAGAGAGGGGAGAAAGAGGTCAGAGCACAGGGTAGGGCAGTGTGAGCAGAACCAGCGGTGTCGTTTGACTTAGCAAACGAGGATCGGATGTCGTCGACCTTCTTTTCAAAATGGTTGACGAAGTCATCTGCAGAGAGGGAGGAGGGGGGGGAGGAGGATTCAGAAGGGAGGAGAAGGTGGCAAAGAGCTTCCTAGGGTTAGAGGCAGATGCTTGGAATTTAGAGTGGAAGAAAGTGGCTTTAGCAGCAGAGACAGAGGAGGAAAATGTAGAGAGGAGGGAGTGAAAGGATGCCAGGTCCGCAGGGAGGCGAGTTTTCCTCCATTTCCGCTCGGCTGCCCGGAGCACTGTTCTGTGAGCTCGCAATGAGTCGTCGAGCCACGGAGCGGGAGGGGAGGACCGAGCCGGCCTGGAGGATAGGGGACATAGAGAGTCAAAGGATGCAGAAAGGGAAGAGAGGAGGGTTGAGGAGGCAGAATCAGGAGATAGGTTGGAGAAGGTATGAGCAGAGGGAAGAGATGATAGGATGGAGGGGGAGAGAGAGCGAAGGTTGGGACGGCGCGATACCATCCGAGTAGGGGCAGTGTGGGAAGCGTTGGATGAGAGGGAGAGGGAAAAGGATACAAGGTAGTGGTCGGAGACTTGGAGGGGAGTTGCAATGAGGTTAGTGGAAGAACAGCATCTAGTAAAGATGAGGTCGAGCGTATTGCCTGCCTTGTGAGTAGGGGGGGAAGGTGAGAGGGTGAGGTCAAAAGAGGAGAGGAGTGGAAAGAAGGAGGCAGAGAGGAATGAGTCAAAGGTAGACGTGGGGAGGTTAAAGTCGCCCAGGACTGTGAGAGGTGAGCCGTCCTCAGGAAAGGAGCTTATCAAGGCATCAAGCTCATTGATGAACTCTCCGAGGGAACCTGGAGGGCGATAAATGATAAGGATGTTAAGCTTGAAAGGGCTGGTAACTGTGACAGCATGGAATTCAAAGGAGGCGATAGACAGATGGGTAAGGGGAGAAAGAGAGAATGACCACTTGGGAGAGATGAGGATCCCGGTGCCACCACCCCGCTGACCAGAAGCTCTCGGGGTGTGCGAGAACACGTGGGCAGACGAAGAGAGAGCAGTAGGAGTAGCAGTGTTGTCTGTGGTGATCCATGTTTCCGTCAGTGCCAAGAAGTCGAGGGACTGGAGGGAGGCATAGGCTGAGATGAACTCTGCCTTGTTGGCCGCAGATCGGCAGTTCCAGAGGCTACCGGAGACCTGGAACTCCACGTGGGTCGTGCGCGCTGGGACCACCAGATTAGGGTGGCCGCGGCCACGCGGTGTGGAGCGTTTGTATGGTCTGTGCAGAGAGGAGAGAACAGGGATAGATAGACACATAGTTGACAGGCTACAGAAGAGGCTACGCTAATGCAAAGGAGATTGGAATGACAAGTGGACTACACTTATCGAATGTTCAGAACGTTAAGCTTACGTAGCAAGAATCTTATTGACTTAAATGATTGAAATGATACAGTACTGCTGGAGTAGGCTAGCTGGCAGTGGCTACGTTGTTGACACTACACTAATCAAGTCGTTCCGTCGAGTGTAATAGTTTCTACAGTGCTGCTATTCGGGGGCTAGCTGGCTAGCTAGCAGTGTTGATTACGTAACGTTACGTTAAAAGAACGACAATAGCTGGCTAGCTAACCTAGAAAATCGCTCCAGACTACACAATTGTCTTAGATACAAAGACGGCTATGTAGCTAGCTAGCTACGATCAAACAAATCAAACCGTTGTACTGTAATGAAGTGAAATGAAAATGTGATACTACCTGTGGAGCGAGGCGGAATGTTGACCGGGTTGTTGAAGTTCAATTCGGAAGACGTTGGCTAGCTGTTGGCTAGCTAGCTAGCAGTGACTCCTACGTTAAGGACGACAAATAGCTGGCTAGGTAACCTCGGTAAATTAAGATAATCACTCTAAGTCTACACACTCTAAACTACACAATTACCTTGGATACGAAGACAGCAAAGACAACTATGTAGCTAGCTAACACTACACTAATCGAGTCGTTGAGTGTAATAGTTTCTACAGTGCTAGTGGACGTTAGCTAGCTGCTGTGCTAGTGGACGTTAGCTAGCTGCTGGGCAGAAAGCAGTGTAGACTACGTTAGGACGACGAAATACGATAATTACGCAATTATCTTTGATACAAAGACGGCTATGTAGCTAGCTAAGAAGAAATTGCTAAGATTAGACAAATCAAACCGTTGTACTATAATGAAATGTAATGAAAAGTTATACTACCTGCGGACCGAAGTGTAGATGCGACCGCTCGCTCCAACCCGGAACGTTGAAAAGCATGCCTAAATTAAACAGCTTTCTACTCAGGCCCAGAAAATAGGATATGCATATAATTAGTAGAGTTGGATAGAAAACACTCTAAAGTTTCCATAACTGTTAAAATAATGTCTGAGTATAACATAACTGATTTTGACAGGCGAAAACCTGAGAAAAATTCATTCAGGAAGTAGGATTTTTTAAACTTATCCATTAACTTAGGACTCGAATTGCAGTTCCTATGCCTTCTACTAAATGTCAACAGTCTTTAGAAATTGTTTCAGGCTTGTATTCTGAAAAATGAGGGAGTAAGAGCAGTCTGAATGAGTGGACCCTGCGTGTCAAAGAGCTTTTTCATACGCGCGACCAGAGAGAGTGCCTTTCTAGTTGACCTTTTATGTTGATGACGATATTGTCCGGTTGAAATATTATAGATTATTTAGGCTAAAAACAGCCTGAGGATTGAATATAAACATCGTTTGACATGTTTCTATGAACTCTACGGATACAATTTGGATTTGTTAACTGCCTGTTGTGACTGTGTTTGAGCCTGTGGATTACTGAAGAAAATGCGCTAACAAAACGGAGGTTTTCGGATAGAAAGAGAGACTTTATCGAACAAAAGGAACATTTATTGAATAAATGAATGTCTTCTGAGTGCCACCATATGAAGATCATCAAAGGTAAGGGATTCATTTTATTTCTATTTCTGACTTGTGTAACTCTTCTTCTTGGCTGGTTACTGTTTGTAATGATTTGTCTACTGGGCTATGTTCTCAAATAATCGTAAGGTATGCTTTCGCCGTAAAGCATTTTTGAAATCTGACACCGTGGTTGGATTCACAAGAAGTTAATCTTTAAACCAATGTAAAATAGTTGTATCTTTTCTGAATTTTTATAATGAGTATTTCTGTATTTGAATTTGGCGCTCTGCAATCTCACTGGATGTTGGCCAGGTAGGACTCAAGCGTCCCACATATACAAGAGAAGTTAAACTACCAATGGGACAATATAAACAGTAATATCTTATGCTTCACGAAGTCGTAGCTGAACGAAGACATTATCAACATACAGCTGGCTGGTTATACGCTGTATCGGCAGGATAGAAAAGCGGCATCTGGTAAGACATGAGGCAGTGGACTATGTCTTTTTGTAAATAACAGCTGGTGCACGATATCTAAGGAAGTCTTGAGGTTATGAGGTAGAGTATCTCATGGTAAGGTACCTTTTCATATGTATTTTTCGTAGCTGTCCACATACCACCACAGACTGATGCTGGCACTAAGACTGCACTCAATGAGCTGTATTCCGCTATAAGCAAACAGGAAAACACTCACCCAGAGGCTGCGCTTCTAGTGGCCGGGGATTTTAATGCAGGGAAAATTAAATCTGTTTTACCAAATTTCTATCAGCATGTTAAATGTTCAATCAGAAGAAAAAAAACTCTAGACCACCTTTACTCCACACATACACATACAAAGCTCTCCCTCGCCCTCCATTTGGCAAATCTGACCATAATTCTATCCTCCTCATTCCTGCTTACAAGCAAAAGTTAAAGCAGGAAACACCAGTGACTCAGTCAACAAAAAAGTGGTCAAATGAAACAGGTGCTAAGCTACAGGACAGTTTTTCTAGCACAGACTGGAATATGTTCCGGGGTTCTTCCGATGGCATTGAGGAGCACACCACATCAGTCACTGGCTTCGTCAATAAGTGCATCACTGACGTCGTCCCCACAGTGACCATACGTATAACCCCAACCAGAAGCCATGGATTACATGCAACATCTGCACTGAGCTAAAGGCTAGAGCTGCCACTTTCAAGGAGTGGGACTCTCACCCGGAAGCTTATAAGAAATCCCGCTATTCCCTCTGCCGAACCATCAAACAGGCAAAGCATCAATACAGGACTAAGATCTAATCATAGTACACCAGCTCTGACGCTCGTCGGATGTGGCAGGGCTTGCAAACCATTAGACTACAAAGGGAAGCACAGCCGAGAGCTGCCCAGTGACACGAGCCTACCAGACAAGCTAAACTACTTCTATGCTCGATTCGAGGCAAATAACACTGAAACATGCATGAGAGCATCAGCTGTTCCGGAAGACTGTGTGATCATGCGCTCCATAGCCGATGTGCGTAAGACCTTCAAACAGGTGAACATTCACAAGACCGCAGGTCCAGACAGATTACAAGGATGTGTACTGCGAGCATGCGCTGACTAACTGGCAAGTGTCATCACTGACATTTTCAACCTCTCCCTGCCCAAGTCTGTAATACCAACATGTTTTAAGCAGACCACCATAGTCTTTGTGCCCAAGAGCACTAAGGTAACCTGCCTAAATTACTATCGACCCATGGCACTCACGTCTGTAACCAATAAGTGCTTTGAAAGGCTGGTCATGGCTCACATCAACACCATTATCACAGAAACCCTAGACCCACACCAATTTGCATACCTCCCTAACAGATCCACAGATGACGCAATCTCTATTGCACTCCACACTGCCCTTTCCCACCTGGACAAAAGGAACACCTATGTGAGAATGCTATTCATTAACTACAGCTCAGCATTGGACACCATAATGCCCTCAAAGCTCATCAATAAGCTAAGGACCCTGGGAGTAAACACCTCCCTCTGCAATTTGGATCCTGGACATACTGACGGGCAGCCCCCAGGTGGTAAGGGAAGGTAACAACACATCCGCCACGCTGATACTCAACACAGGGGCCCCTCGGGGGTGCGTGCTCAGTCCCCTCCTGTACTCCCTGTTCACTCATGACTGCATGGCCAGGCACAACTCCAACACCGTCATTACGTTTGCCGATGACACAACGGTGGTAGGCCTGATCACCAACAACAACGAGACCGCCTATAGGGAGGAGGTCAGAGAGGTGCCAGGACAACAACCTCTCCCTCAAGGTGACCAAGACAAAAAAGATGATTGTGGACCACAGAAAAAAGACGACCGAGCACGCCGCCACCCTGGCGGCTGCAATGGAGCAGGTTGAGAGCTTCAAGTTCCTTGATGTCCACATCCCCAACAAACTATCACGGTCCAAGCACACCAAGACAGTCGTGACGAGGGCACGACAAAACCTATTGCCTCCTCAGGAGACTGAAAAGATTTGGCATGGGTCTTCAGATCCTCAATTATACAGCTGCACCACTGACTGGCTGCATCACTGCCTGGTATGGCAACTGCTCGGCCTCCGACCGAAAGACACTACAGAGGGTAGTGCTTACGGCCCAGTACATCACTGGAGCCAAGCAACCTGCCATCCAGGACCTCTATACCAGGCGGTGTCAGAAGGCAGTAAAAATTGTCAGACTACAGCCACCCTAGTCATAGACTGTTCTCTCTGCTACATCATGGCAAGCAGTACCAGAGCGCCAAGTCTAGGTCCAAGAGTCTTCTAAACAGCTTCTACCCCCAAGTCATAAGACTCCTGAACATCTAGTCAAATGGCTACCCAGACTATTTGCATTGCCACCTCTCTTTACACCGCTGCTACTCTCTTTTGTTGTTGTCATTTATGCGTAGTCACTTCAATAACTCTACCTTCATGTACATACTACCTCAACTAACCGGTGCCCCCGCACATTGACTCTGTACTGGTTACCCCCCTGTATATAGTCTCGCTATTGTTGTTTAACTGCTGCTCTTTAATTACTTGTTACTTTTATCTCTTATTCTTGTCCGTATATGTTCAAACTGCATTGTTAGTTGGCTGCTCGTAAGTAAGCATTTCACTCTGTCTACACCTGTTGTATTCGGCGCATGTGACTAATAAAATTTGAATTGAAGTGAAGGGGTTTGAATATTTTACGAATATTTTAGGAATTCACCTGTATATGCTAAAGGGTCTGTGTACATTCCATCGAGGGCATAGTGGAACAGTAGGCAGGCAGTTATTCAGTCAGCTGTGTGAACATTTCCTGCTGATTATTCCTGGCAACACTTACCTCCTTTGTGAGAGAGCAGAGCAAAAGGTGACCGTCTCTCTGAGAAACAATGACTTTTCCTGCCTGAACAATACGCTGCTGCCACTTCTGGCTGGATGATGTCCATCTGGACCTGGGCTGGTAGCTTTCACACCAACCTTGGCACATCCACCCAGCTTCCCAGCCCATCAGACACTGCATATTTGTTCTATTCCGGCAGCAGCCCTTGCTTGATGAATTGAACGAGGTCTTCTATCTAGAGCTGAGCTGGAGAGTAGAGACATGTCCAGTAGGAGAAGGCAGAGAAACTGTCTGCCATCCCTACCACTCTGGACTTGGCTTCTCCTCTCATTACAGACAAGGACAGACAGAGAGACAGGAGCTCAGTTCTCTGCCTGGCAATAATTACATGACAGCTCCAGTAGAGAGACTGGAGAGAGAACTGAGCAGGTCTGAGGGGGTTTGGCTCTCTTTGATCTTTGTAGTTAATATAATTGTGTTGACTGCAGAACTTTTGGTGAATGGGGCTCGGTAAGACCTATTCCTAGAATAATGTAGGCTACTGTACACAACAGGCACGGTGAAGAATCCGGTCCAAAATGAAAACATGAAACTTTGGGCTTGAAATGGTATCATTTTATCAGGGATTTTTTTCACCTAAAGAAAAGCTCGACTGTCAGGGAGAATAGAAAATCACAAAACAATACATTTAGCAGTGTTCATTTTGTTTGAGCAAAAGAACACAGCATTATCCAAGGAAAATGCATAGAATTGCAGGAAACTAACTTTAAAACTGCCACATTTCCTCAGCTACATGGCAAAATTGAAGGAAATTTGCTTTAAAACTGCTAAATAAAATCTCAGCTCCATGGAGAAAGGTGTATAATTGCAGGAGATTAGTTTAAGATTTTTCTATAGTGCCAAGATGGCTGCCTCTAAAATGTAACCTCTCTGATGGCCCAAATGTGCTCACTGCCTCGGATTCAGACTGCTACATTTCTTACAAGCTGCATCTGATCCTACGAGAGATGGAGGCAGCGAAGACAGACAAACCGACAAAGAACATGACAGCGGGGAATTTTGCTCAAAGCAATTAGATGCACTCAGGGGAGAGCCTGGATTTGTGTACTGTATATCAGCATCACTCATCCACTCCACAACAGGTGGGCTCTTTCTGCTGTGTGTAATGCAGTATGATTATCTCCAGACAGAGTCAAAGGGGTCTTGGCTGACTGCGTGTCTGCAGTAATAGCGGAGTACAGAGTGTTATTAAAAAATGATCTGTATCTCTCTCTACAGGGAGAATCTCTATGCTCTGCTCACCAGACCTGGCTGCTCTGTTTACCGTAGCTTCTGGAACATTAGATGGAAGTAGTTTCACCCCTAACCATTTGCAATTAAAAACTTACTGAGAGAACCACAACCTGTAGGAGTGGGAGAGAGACGAAGAGCGGGGAAGAGAGTGGGAGAGAGGAGAGGGGGAGAGAAAGATAAAAAAGAGAGCTGGTTGGGGGGGTGAGAGAAAGAGAGCAAGAGGGAGGAATGGCTTTCTAACAGCACTTGCAGCTGAGCCTATTCACTGCCAGCTTCTGTGGCCTGTTGCTAAGCAACCTCTTAATCAATACCTGCTGCATGCCAGAGCTGTGCAGAACGCAGAAAAAAATAAAACACTTAGACTTAAAATTACATGAACCAACTACTACTGACATTCCGCGCATGGCTTCTGTAGGAATGACATCATTAATGGACGCAATTAGCGCTGTCTGCGTTGATATACACTGAGTGTGCAAAACATTAGGAACAACTTCCTGATATTGAATTGCATCCTCTTTTCCCCTTAGAACAGCCTCAAGTCGCCAGGTCATGGACTACAAGGCGTCAAAATCATTCCACAGGGATGCTGGACCATGCTGACTCCAATGCTTCCTACAGTTGTGTCAAGTTGGCTGGATGTCTTTTAGGTGGTGGACCATTCTTGATACAAACGGGAAACTGTTGAGTGTGAAAAACCCATCAGCATTGCAGTTCTTGACACACTCAAACCGGTGTGCCTTGCACCTACTACCATACCCCGTTCAAAGGGAGGACTTTAACCTTTTGTCTTACCCATTCACCCTCTGAATAGCACTAACGCAATCCATGTCTCAGAAATCCTTCTTCAACCTGTCTCCGTCCATTCATCTACACTGATTTGAAGTGGATTTAACATTTGACATTAATAAGGGATCATAGCTTTCACGTAGATTCACCTGATCAGTCTGTCATATAAAGAGCAGGTACAGTACATCCACCTATGGTATACCAAATCAAATTGTATTTGTCACATGCACCAAATACAACAGGTGTAGACCTTAGGGGCTCCTAAGTAAGCATTTCACTAACTAACAACGCAGTTTAAAAAAAATATGAATAAGAAATAAAAGTAACAAGTAATTAAAGAGCAGCAGTAAAATAACAATAACGAGACTATACAGTGGGGTACCGGTACAGAGTCAATGTGCGGGGGCACCAGTTGAATTCACCAATTTGTAAGTCGCTCTGGATAAGAGCGTCTGCTAAATGACTTAAATGTAAATGTAATGGAGGTCATTTGTACATGTAGGTAGAGATAAGTGACTATGCATAGATGATAACAGAGTGGCAGTGGTGTAGGGGGGGGGGGGGGGTGGCAATGCAAATAGTCTGGGTAGCCATTTGATTAGATCTTTAGAAGCCTCTTGGACCTAGACTTGGCGCTCCGGTACCGCTTTCTGTGCGGTAGCAGAGAGAACAGTCTAACACTAGGGTGGCTGGAGTCATTAGCAATTTTTAGGGCCTTCCTCTGACCCCACATGGTATAGAGTTCCTGGATGGCAGGAAACTTGGCCCCAGTCTTGCGGTCGGAGGCCGCTCCGTTCCATACCAGGCAGTGATGCAACCAGTCAGGATGCTCTCAATGGTGCAGCTGTAGAACCTTTTGAGGATCTGAGGACCCATGCCAAGTCTCCTGAAGGGGAATAGGCTTTGTCATGCCCTCTTCACGACTGTCTTGGTGTGCTTGGACCATGGTAATTTGTTGGGGATGTGGACACCAAGGAACTTGAAGCTTTCAACCTGCTCCACTTCAGCCTCGTCGATGAGAATGGGGGCATGCTCGGCCCTCTCCTGTAGTCCACAATCATCTCTTTTTTCTTGATCGCGTTGAGGGAGAGGTTGCTGTCCTGGCACCACACGGCCAGGTCTCTGACTTTCTTCCTATAGGCTCGTCGTTGTCAGTGATCAGGCCTACCACTGTTGTGTCATCGGCAAACGTAATGATGGTGTTGTTGTGCCTGGCCGTGCAGTCATAAGTGAACAGGGAGTGCAGGAGGGGACGGAGCACACACCCCCGAGGGGCCCCTGTGTTGAGGATCAATGTGGCGGATGTGTTGTTTCCTACCCTTACCACCTGGGGGCGGCCCATCAGTAATCCATTTGCGGAGGGAGGTCTTTACTCCCAGGGTCCTTAGCTTATTGATGAGCTTTGAGGGCACTATGGTGTCGAACGCTGAGCTGTAGTCAATGAATAGCATTCTCACATAGGTGTTAATTTTGTCCAGGTGAGAAAGGGCGGTCCTGAGTGCAATAGAGATTGCATCATCTGTGGATCTGTTAGGGCGGTATGCAAATTGGAGTGGTCTAGGGTTTCTGGGATAATGGTGTTGATGTGAGCCATGACCAGCCTTTCAAAGCACTTCATGGCTACAAATGTGAGTGCTATGGGTTGATAGTCATTTCGGCAGGTTCCCTTAATGTTCTTGGGCACAAAGACTTTGGTGGTCTGCTTAAAACATGTTGGTATTAGACTTGGGCAGGGCGAGGTTGAAAATGTCAGTGAAGACACTTGCCAGTTGGTCAGTGCATGTTCACAGTACACGTCCTGTAATCCATCTGGCCCTGCGGCCTTGTGAATGTTGACCTGTTTAAAGGTCTCACTCACATCGGCTGCGGCGAGCGTGATCACACAGTCTTCCTGGAACAACTGGTGCTCTCATGCATGTTTGTGTTATTTGCCTCGAAGTGAGCATAGAAGTTGTTTGGCTTGTTTGACAGGCTCGTGTCACTGGGCAGCTCTCGGCTGTGCTTCCCTTTTGTAGTCTGTAATGGTTTGCAAGCGCTGCCACATCCGACGAGCGTCAGAGCCGGTGTATTACGATTAGATCTTAGTCCTGTATTGTCCCGCTTTGCCTGTTTGATGGTTTGTCGGGGGGGGGGGGGGGGGCATAGCAGGATTTCTTATAAGCTTCCGGGTGAGAGTCCCACTCCTTGAAAGCGGCAGCTTGGAACCACCAAGACTCTTCCTAGAGCTAGCCGCCCGGCCAAACTGTGCAATCGGGGGAGAAGGGCCTAGGTCAGGGAGGTGACCAAGAACCCAATGTTCACTCTGACAGAGCTTCAGAGTTCCTCTGTGGAGGTGGGAGAACCTTCCATAAGGACAAGCATCTCTGCAGCACATGACCGCCTGCTTTGAGTTTGTCAATAGGCACCTAAAGGACACCGACCATGAAAAACAAGATTCTCCGGTCTGATGAAACCAAGATAAAACTCTTTGGCCTGAATGCCAAGTGTCACGTCTGGAGGAAACCTGGCACCATCCCTACGGTGAAGCATGGTGGTGGCATCATCATGCTGTGGGGATGTTTTTCAGTGGCAGGGACTGGGAGATTAGTCAGGATCGAGGGAAAAGATGAATGGAGCACAATACAGAGAGGTCCTTGATGAAAACCTGCTCCAGAGCGCTCAGGACCTCAGACTGGGGTGAAGGTTCACCTTCCAACAGGACAACGACCCTAAGCACACAGCCAAAAGAATGCAGGAGTGGCTTCGGGACAAGTCTCTGAATATCCTTGAGTGGCCCAGCTCGAGCCCTGACTTGAACCCGATCTAACATCTCTGGAGAGACCTGAAAATAGCTGTGCAACGACGCTCCCAATTCAACCTGACAGAGCTTGAGGATCAACAGAGAAGAATGGGAGATACTCCCCAAATACAGGTGTGCCAAGCTTGTAGTGTTATACCCAAGCAGACTCTAAGATGTTATCGCTGCCAATGGTGCAACAAAGTACTGAGTAACGGGTCTGAATACATTTTGTAAAATTTCTAAAACCTGATTTTGCTTTGTTATTATGAGGTACTGTGTGTAGATTGAGGGGGGAAAAAACTGGTAAATTTTACAAAAAGGTGTCTACACTGTAAGTGAATTTGTCCAATTAGCTTACTTATGACTTCTTCAAATTTGGGGACTAGATACATAGTGCTTTATTTCTAAATGGTAAAACAAATATGTATAAAAATACCCTCAAATAAAAATGTAAATTCTGTACTGTCACCTATTATGAACAGTTACTTCTAAAATATGAAATGCTTTGTAGAGACACATTTTAAAATATCTTTACTGTCCAAATACATGTGGAGGGGAGTGTATGTACTACATAGATAATGTACAAGTGTGTGTATATATTGGGCCTGTGTAGAACATAAAAATATTCTTTAGAATGTACAGATTATTTCGAATATCGAGGTTTATAGGTTATTTAGTGCTTACTGAAGGCTGGTGATTTATTTGAGAGAAACCGCAGCATGTGGCTCAGCTCCGCTACAAAGTGATTGATTCGGCTGTGTGTGTTTGTCTTTTTCTCTGCCTTTCTTTCTATGCCATTCATATGGCTCCTGTCTCCCCTTGCCTTTTTCTCTCTCCCTTTCTCTCCTCTCTCTTTTTCTCTATGCCTCCCTCTTTCGGGCTCTTCCCCCTCACCCCCCTCTCTGCCTCTTCCTCCTCTACCCTCTTTCTGCCTCTCTCCTCTTCCCCCTCTCCCTTCTCTGCCTCCTCTCCCATCTCTGCCTCTTCTTCCTCATCTTTTTCTCTGCCTCTTCTCCCTCTACCCTCTCTTTCTCTTCCCCCTCTAGCCCTCTTCCCCCTCTAGCCCTCTTCCCGCTCTAGCCCTCTTCCCGCTCTAGCCCTCTTCCCCCTTTAGCCCTCTTCCCCCTTTAGCCCTCTTCCCCCTCTAGCCTTCTTCCCCCTCTAGCCCTCTTCCCCCTCTAGCCCTCTTCCCCCTCTAGCCCTCTTTCCCCCTCTAGCCCTCTTTCCCCCCCTAGCCCTCTTTCCCGCTATTGCCCTCTTTCCCGCTATTGCCCTCTTTCCCGCTATTGCCCTCTTTCCCGCTATTGCCCTCTTTCCCGCTATTGCCCTCTTTCCCGCTATTGCCCTCTTTCCCGCTCTAGCCCTCTTTCCCGCTCTAGCCCTCTTTCCCGCTCTAGCCCTCTTTCCCCTCTAGTCCTCTTTCCCCTCTAGTCCTCTTTCCCCTCTAGCCCTCTTTCCCCTCTAGCCCTCTTTCCCCCTCTAGCCCTCTTTCCCCTCTAGTCCTCTTTCCCCTCTAGCCCTCTTTCCCGCTCTAGCCCTCTTTCCCGCTCTAGCCCTCTTTCCCCTCTAGCCCTCTTTCCCCTCTAGCCCTCTTTCCCGCTCTAGCCCTCTTTCCCGCTCTAGTCCTCTTTCCCCTCTAGCCCTCTTTCCCCTCTAGCCTTGGCCTCTTGTCAGTCTAGGTTGGCTGTAGTTGATCCATCCATAAGAATCATTCCAGGGGTAAAAGGATAGTTAGGAATGTTAGTTGTTTCCCTTAGTTACGCATAGACATGGAGACACCTAATACTATAAGGAACAAGCTCGGTGTGTGTGTGTGTGTATATATTAGAGGGAAGAAAGTCAGTGTGGAGACAAACAGTGAATATTAATCTGAATAATAATCTGTTAATGGGATGCCTCTGTTTTTTAATAAGCTGTGTGCTCTCTGTATTTCTGTCTTTTCCTCTCTCTGTTGTTCTCTTGTTCTGTATTAATCCCCACCCCCCTCTCCCTGATCCCACTGCTTCTTCCTCTACCCCTCTTCTTCCATCTCTTTCTCACTCTCTCTGCCACCTGTGGCTGAGATGTTCACCAATCTGAGCTAACAGCTAATTGGCACAGTGGTACCTCATCAAATATGGATGGGCCTTATCTGCAATTAAAAAGCTCTTAGGTTTGATGTCCCCCTCAGCATACTGCTGGCTCTGGGAGCCTCGTGTTTTCTCCAATGCCAGAAGAGTGTGCGTGCGTGCGTGGAGCTTGAGTGCTGTAGTGGATCAGAAGGGATGTGTTCAGTAGTATGAAACATAGAGACAGTGTTCACTGTGTGTGTCATGAGTAGGGGGCTGTAGGTCTGAATAAGGAGTGTGCTACAACAGATGGTTTCCAGGGAGGTTTGAGACGCAGGCTAAGTCGAGGTGGGTGTATTATGTGGTCAACACTACAGCTACTGTACTTAAAGCATAGACTGAGTTTAGTTATTTTAGTTCCTAATATTCAGTTCTCGCACCATCTGTTGCCTTGTGTCAGAAGGGTTCTGTCAGAGATGAATTACAAGGTGGTAAAACAATTAGCACTGGGAGGCAGGGGACTCTGTTTAAGACCAAACTTAAGGAAACGTGTCTGCTTAGTCCGAGGTGCACTGTATCATACTCTACCACTCGTACTCGGTACAAACATTTAATGGAATACTGACCCACTGCTCAACAACAACCCCTTTAGCAGAGTTTTGGGAAATAACTACACAATTATTGATTCAATATGTTTAGTCTTGTTGTGGAATGTAGTATTGGCCTAAATGCATAGTGAAATATTTGATAGTACTACACATTTAAAAGGTTGAGATATGGATGTAAAAAGAGGTACACCTTGAGGGAAGAGAGCAGTGTTTATTGAACTGCCTTCCTGACCCACTTCTTAAAATATCAATAGTCTCCATGGTCTGGGGAACATAAATCCTAGAGGCCCTGGGATGAAGACACCTGCACAACTGTCAATCACTAACCTCACTCACCAGTGATCACTTCCTATATGAAATGTTGGCTTATAACATTGGGCTCCCGAGTGGCACAGCGGTCTAAAGCACTGCATTTCAGGCGTCATTACAGTCCCTGGTTTGAGTCCAGGCTGTATCACGTCCGGCCGTGATTGGGAGTCCCATAGGGCGGTGCACAATTGGCCCAGCGTCATCCAGGTTTGGCCGTAATTGTAAATAAGAGTTTGTTCTTAACTGACTTGCCCAGTTAAATAAAAATAATATAAAAAATGATGAATGTAGTGAAATGGGAAAAGAGATTTATTATAGGAATTCAGATTTGATTATGATCCTTTCAGGTAGGTTATTACATTACAGATGTAGGATCTTAATCTGAGCCAGTTTGCTACAGCAGGAAAATAATCCTTCAGAAACAGGAAATGTGAATTATTATATGGATTATAAATCATTGACATTTTTGTAAGGGTTAAGGATAAATCAAGTCTGAAATATCAAAGTGGAAATTATAAACTTCAGAAGCTTTTTTTAAGCCTCAAATACACCATGTTTTACTTTTCCTGAATGAAAGAAGGTTCTGCAACGGTGATTTAAGGTCCTGAATCTGTACGTCAAAACACTGCATGTTTGGTTTGAGGTGACTGCTCTGGGATGTTGGGCACTGATGCATGTTCCAGTACACTAAGCTGACTTTCTAAGTTGCTAACTCTGTTACAGTTCTATGTCTGATACATTAGTTCCCAGTCTATTCTATTAAAGCGCTATGGTCAGCTCTATCTGCCTTAGTCAACTGTCATAATGTTGATGCAATTAAATATGATATACAAGTCCCCTTGTACTGTATATAATAGAGTAGACACAAATGCCAGCATGACTTGTGGAAAATATTAGATAATATAATCATGCCGATATTCATGACTTTTATTTTGTGTGAAACAAAACACTCACATTTCCAAAATACCACACATTGTCACATACTCACTCACAGCACTTACAATCACAATGTTGATGTCTGATTTGAAAATCTTCACTGCACATGCATCATGCTAGATTTGAACCTTTTGGGTCTAAACTGTCTGTGCTTCTCTGCTGCAGGGCATTCACACTGACCTCCCTTCGATCTAGTCAGGCAAGTTGCTGCAATTAAACAATAGTTTTTTTGTCCAATGATCAGCCACAGTCAGTCAGAGGTATAGTGTTCAACTGTACCTCTCACCTCAGAATCCAGAGAAAGGCTTGGTCACACAACCGAAAACACACACTGTAATACCTCACGGTGCACTAAGGCTGGTTTGAAGAGGAAGCAGCCTGGATGGAAAAAGCAGCGTATGTATGCGTAATTCAGTAGGGGACTGGTGCTCTGAGAGGTTGTGTTCTGTCCTGCAGCAGTGAGGGTGGATGCTCTCTCTCTTGACTCTTCGGTTGGACTCCAGACAAAGTGCAGAGAAATGACTGTCCTGTGTCAATTTCAATCTAGGGGCTAGGGGTCAATCTGGAATCAGACACCTTTCTCCTTCCCTCATCCCTTTGTCTCCTTCTTGTTTCCCTCACTACCTACTGTACCTGCCCCCCTCTCTCCCAGTCTTCCCCTCTCTATCCACCTCCCTGTTCATTCCCTTCCTGATCCTGCTCCCCCATCTTTCCCTCTTCCCTGCCTCTCCCCACCCTCTCTTACTTGACAAAATGCAGAGCCTCTGCGGCCACCACAGATCCCTTGCTGCTGTCCAGAGAGCTGATTAGAGAGAAGCCAGCCTTCAGGGCCAGCATCACCGTCTCTAGCTTCAGACACTCCAGGGTACACAGGAAGGTACTGTCCTGTTTCAGCACCAGCCTGGAGCCAGGGTCCGACTTGATGAAGTGGCGGAACTGGATCACGTTGGACGACACCTCAAACTCCTCCGGGAAGCCGTCCAGCCGGCTCTTTGAGATCTGAACCAGGCGCCCTTTGATCTTGTCGATGAAGGAGGGGTCGCTGCAGTACACCTTGAAGCCCTGCGACCTCTCGTCAGTCACCTCCAGGAAGGCAGGCTCCCGTTGCGCCGCCCGCATCCCCTCCCACTCTGAAATGGCCTCCACCAATCCGCTGAGGCGGTAGAACTCTGCTTCTCCTCTCAGAAGGCCCACCTCTCGGAAGTCGTCGGGCAGCTGCAGGTCTCCGGTCCGCAGAAAATTGAGGATGTGTCTGAACACGGGGCCGTCGCGGTCGATGAAGGGGTTGCCCATGGAGTCAGTGTGCTGGATGGGCTTCCTGCCGCTGGCCAGCTCCTCCAACACTGACCCCTGGTGGCGGCTGAGGGTGGTGCGGTGTGCGGCATAGAGAAAGCCCCCCACGTTGAGAGTGATGGTGCCTGAGGAGGGCTTCTTGATGCTCTTGCTGGGCTGCAGCAGGTCTGGGTTGATCTGTCTCAGTTCACTATCCATCCTTCTGAGGTTCCATTCCATGCCGCTCCCGCTCAACAACCGCACAGTCTTTTTGTCTGTGTGTCCTCAGGATAAGTGTATAGCGTGCAGTAACAAAGTGTGTGTGTATTAGCGTATGGGAGCGTCACGGAGAGGTACTGGCATAGAGAGGAGTGCAGAGCGCACTGGTAACAGAATGAGTCTGCCTCTATTTGTCTCTCTCTCCTCCCTCTTACATCCCTCCCTCACTCTCTCGCTCTCTCTCTCTCTGTTGGAGGAAGAGAGGGGGCCAGTGCCATCCTCCATTATAGGGTGGGAGGAGAGAGTGTGTGTGCTTTAGAGTGAGAGAAAACAACAGAGTAGAAAGAGTGGCAGGTGCACTCCTTGCCCCTCTCTCATCCTCTCTAAATCTCCCTGTCTTTTCTCTTTCCCCTCTCTCTCGTTCCTCTCATCCCCTCTCTTTTTCTATTTCTCTCCATCTTCCCTTATCCCACCTCTCATCCAGCCCCCCTCTCTCTTTCTTCCAACTCTCTCTACTCCACTTTCTCCCTGTCTTCATAATTAGCCCTCTCCTCTCGCTGATGAAAAGGTTCCTCAGCTGTGCTGCTGCACGTGAGAGCAAAGGAGGCCCTGAACACACACGCTTTATATACGCTTGCAGATACACACCAACCTCCTACCAACACACAAACACACACACACACACACACACACACATGACGTTGTCCTAGCTGGGAACTTGGATAACAAACCTCTCTCCCCAACCCTTAGACTGAGAGAGGGGAGGTGGCAGTATCTCTGTTATAAAGACTTACTGCAGTCAGATATATGTTAGACTATGTTTACAGCTTTGTGCAGGGTGGCATTACTGGCAGCATGGTGGGCACATTCGCTGGCAGTGTGATGGGGATGGGCAGATGGCCTGATTTCTCTCTCCAAGATTGCGTACAGTTGGTTAAGATCTCCCTGTGTGTTTTTGTGGGAACAGCCCAATTACTGGTGAATGCAGGCAGGGTCTTTGATTTGTCCACATCTTCGTTGTATCCAGTTGACTGGAAGGTAATTGGGTCTGAACAGAGTGTCATGTCTCTGTTACTATGCCAACAGTCTCTGTTACTGCTCTATAAGGAAGACCGATGCTTGTTTGTTATTATGGTCATAGACTTGTAGTGTCAGTAATGTACACTATATATATCACAAGTATGTGGATTTGCCTATTTCAGCCACAATAATTGGCAGGGTTGCACATTTTGGGGAATATTCAGAGGTGGAAATATTCAGAGGTGGGAATTAACGAGAATATATAGGAATTAACGGAAATAATGCAAAATAATATTAATACCATTTAAATGTAATGTTTTTTGCATTGGATATATTTCCCATATCATATGGAGACAAACATAAACCTTTTACATAATTGCAAATTATTAAATCCTTCCAATATAAATAAATTTAGAGAAACAATTTAGTTACGAATTGAACTTTAATTTAAATGAGTTGACTCTTCACATGGGATGATTTCACTGAACAACAAAAGAAAGGGAATATTGAATGATCCCCAATGATCCATCGCATTTCCCCAAAACTTTTTCAACATCTGTAAAATGATAGTCTAGAAACTAAAGCTTTGGCTGTTTTCCTCTCAGGCTTCCATGTCTTCTCCCTGGACCTCCTCAATGTCCACCTCTTGAACATCAGACTCTGAGGCCTCATCTTCACTGTCACTTAACAACCTTGTTGAGGATGGCTCGTTGTCAGGCTCAAAAAGCCTAGAATTTGCCCGGATGGCCACCATTTTTTCAACCCTTGTATTGGTCAGCCTGTTGTGTGCTTTGGTGTCTGTGTTCCCAAACAAGGACCAGTTGCGCTCTGAGGCGGCTGATGTTGGTGGGATTTGGAGGATGGTGGAGGCAACAGGGGAAAGAGCCTCAGATCCACAAAGTCCCTTCTACCAGGTGGCTGATAAGATATGTTGGGACGACTGCCATATTGCATTTCCGTCACAAAGCCCTTGCTTGGAAGTGTACATCGCCAGACTGCTAAGAACCTTGCCCTCATCCAGGCCAAGGTGGCGAGCCATGGTAGTGATGACATCATAGGCCTTGTTGAGCTCTGCACCAGACAGGATGCTCTTGCCAGCATACTTGGGGTTCAACATGTACGCTGGAGCATGTATAGGCTTCAGGCAGAAGTCTTCACGCTTTTTGATGTACAGTGGGGCAAAAAAGTATTTAGTCAGCCACCAATTGTGCAAGTTCTCCCACTTAAAAAGATGAGAGGCCTGTAATTTTCATCATAGGTACACTTCAACTATGACCGACAAAATGAGAAAAAAAATCCAGAAAATCACATTGTAGGATTTTTAATGAATTTATTTGCAAATTATGGTGGAAAATCAGTATTTGGACACCTACAAACAAGCAAGATTTCTGGCTCTCACAGACCTGTAACTTCTTATTTAAGAGGCTCCTCTGTCCTCCACTCGATACCTGTATTAATGGCACCTGTTTGAACTTGTTATCAGTATAAAAGACACCTGTCCACAACCTCAAACAGTCACACTCCAAACTCCACTATGGCCAAGACCAAAGAGCTGTCAAAGGACACCAGAAACAAAATTGTAGACCTGCACCAGGCTGGGAAGACTGAACCTGCAATAGGTAAGCAGCTTGGTTTGAAGAAACCAACTGTGGGAGCAATTATTAGGAAATGGAAGACATACAAGACCACTGATAATCTCCCTCGATCTGGGGCTCCACGCAAGATCTCACCCCGTGGGGTCAAAATGATTGCAAAAATCCCAGAACCACACGGAGGGACCTAGTGAATGACCTGCAGAGAACTGGGACCAAAGTAACAAAGCCTACCATCAGTAAAACACGACGCCGCCAGGGACTCAAATCCTGCAGTGCCAGACGTGTCCCCCTGCTTAAGCCGGTACATGTCCAGGCCCGTCTGAAGTTTGCTAGAGAGCATTTGGATGATCTAGAAGAAGATTGGGAAAATGTCATATGGTCAGATGAAACCAAAATATAACTTTTTGGTAAAAACTCAACTCGTCGTGTTTGGAGGACAAAGAATGCTGAGTTGCATCCAAAGAACACAATTCCTACTGTGAAGCATGGGGGTGGAAACATCATGCTTTGGGGCTGTTTTTCTGCAAAGGGACCAGGAAGACTGGTAAAGGAAAGAATGAATAGGGCCATTTTCCTGAGATTTTGAGTGAAAACCACCTTCAATCAGCAAGGGCATTGAAGATGAAACGTGGCTGGGTCTTTCAGCATGACAATGATCCCAAACACACCACCCGGGCAACGAAGGAGTGGCTTCGTAAGAAGCATTTCAAGGTCTTGGAGTGGCCTAGCCAGTCTCCAGATCTCAACCCCATAGAAAATCTTTGGAGGGAGTTGAAAGTCTGTGTTGCCCAGCAACAGCCCCAAAACCTCACTGCTCTAGAGGAGATCTGCATGGAGGAATGGGCCAAAATACCAGCAACAGTGTGTGAAAACCTTGTGAAGACTTACAGAAAATGTTTGACCTCTGTCATTGCCAACAAAGGGTGTATAACAAAGTATTGAGATAAACTTTTGTTATTGACCAAATACTTATTTTCCATCATAATTTGCAAATAAATTCATTAAAAATCCTACAATGGGATTTTCTGGATTTTTTTTTCTCATTTTGTCTGTCATAGTTGAAGTGTACCTATGATGAAAATTACAGGCCTCTCTCATCTTCTTAAGTGGGAGAACTTGCACAATTGGTGGCTGACTAAATACTTTTTTGCCCCACTGTATTTCCTAACTGCAGTTTCCTCTGCTTGGAGCAACAGTGAAGTGGGCAGGGAGGTACAGATTTCTTCTCTTACATATGCAAGCAGAATCGGAACATCAGAAAGGATGGCATTGTCTCCCTCAATCCGTGCAATGGCTACTGCTATAGGTTTCAGGCTGCTTACCACTTTCTCCCAAAATGCATCATCCAGGAGGATCCTCTTGATGGGGCTGTCCATATCGGCAGACTGATATGGCCATTTCTTGAGAGACTCCTTCCCATCCAGGAGGCTGTCAAACATGATGACAACACCACCCCAACGGGTGTTGCTGGGCAGCTTCAATGTGGTGCTTTTATTCTTCTCACTTTGCTTGGTGAGGTAGATTGCTGCTATAACTTGATGACCCTTCACATATCTAACCATTTCCTTGGCTCTCTTGTAGTGTATCCATTGTTTTCAGTGCCATGATGTCCTTGAGGAGCAGATTCAATGCATGAGCAGCACAGCCATTGGGTGTGGTGTGAGGGTAGGACTCTCATTTTAGACCAAGCAGCCTTCATGTTTGCAGCATTGTCTGTCACCAGTGCAAATACCTTCTGTGGTTCAAGGTCATTGATGACGGCCTTCAGTTCATCTGCAATGTAGAGACCGGTGTGTCTGTGCTCTTGTAGAATACTGGTTGAGGGCTGGAGATGATGTAGTTAATTATTCCCTGCCCACAAACATTCGACCACCCATCAGAGATGATTGCAACACCGTCTGCTTTCTCTAGGATTTGCTTGACATTCACTTGAACTCTGTTGAACTCTGCATCCAGCAAATTAGTAGATAAAGCATGTCTGGTTGGAGGGGTTTATGCTGGGCGAAGAACATTCAGAAATCTCTTCCAATACACATTGCCTGTGAGCATCGGAGGTGAACCAGTTGCATACACAGCTCGAGCAAGATATTCATCAGCATTTCTCTATGTTCCTCCATTGAGTCAAAAATTCTTCTGATTCCAGGAGGACCCTGAGCTGTTGCTATCGATAAGGTGTCTGATTCATCATTTTCACCTCGAATAACAGTAGAGGGACTTTTGTCAGATGTTGCTTGTTGTGAGCTCTGAGGGAACTTTATGCATTTGGCCAGATGATACTGCATTCTTCACATATGATTTGGCACAGTATTTGCAGATGTACACAGCTTTTCCTTCTACAATAGCTGCAGTGAAATGTCTCCACATATCAAATAGTGCCCGTTGCATTTTCCTATAAAGATTAGAATATTTTTTGTAAAAATAAAATACAATTCCATGTACATATAAATAGCTAATCAGTTAGATTAAACAACTCCTTTTGTAAGTTAAATGTTTTAAAATAAAACATGTATGGAAACAGGTGAATTAACACTCCTCAGTTAGCAGGCTCAATCAAGCAAGCTAAAACCCACATGGTAGCAAAAACTAACTAGCAGAAATTGTTAACAAGTTAGAAATTATTTAAACACACTTTGATGTAGGCAAAGCTCTGACCTCAACCCAATCAAACACCTTTTGGGATGAATTTGAATGCCGACTGTGAGCCAGGCCTAATCGCCCAACGTCAGCGCCTGACCTCACTAATGCTCTTGTGGCTGAATGGAAGCAAGTCCCTACAGCAATGTTCCAACATCTAGTGGAAAGCCTTCCCAGAAGAATGGAGGCTGTTATAGCAGCAAAGGGGGGACCAACGCCATATTAATTCCCATGATTTTGGATGTTCAACGAGTACTATTTACTAGTTAACAAAAAATCATGTATGTCCTATAAAATATATTCACCCCACCCAGTATTGTAATCAAACTTACCAGAAAGCATATAGTCCTTGGCACAGACAGTGTAGTATTGTGGGCTCAATAGCATCTCATTAGTGTGCAAGAGCTTGAGAATCAACTGTACATGTGATGGAAGAATGCACTGTGCATGCAGAGTTGCAATTTCATTGAATTGGGGATTGTTTAACCAAAATATGCCACAAGACCAAGAATTGCCTGATGTGTATCCCATAAAAAAGGTTCACTATTATAAGTTAACTTTTTGGATGAATTTAAACAAAATTCCCCAAATTCCCGTGCTTAACTTCCCATTGAAATATTCAGGAAATTTACCGGAAAGTTTCCGACCCTTTGCAACCCTACCCATTGGTGACAGGTGTATAAAATTGAGCACACTGCCATGCAATCTCCATAGACAAACATTGGCAGTAGAATGGCCTTATTGAAGAGCTCAGTGACTTTTAACGTTGCAACGTCATAGGATACAACCTTTCCAACAAGTCAGTTTCTCAAATTTCTGCTCTGCTCGAGCTGCCCCAGTCAACTGTAAGTGCTGTTATTGTGGAGTGGAAATGTCTCGGAGCGACAACACACAAGCCTAAGCTCACCATGCGCAATGCCAAGCATCGGCTGGAGTGGTGTAAAGCTAGCCGCCATTCGACTCTGGCGCAGTGGATAGAGTTCTCTGGAGCGATGAATCCCGCTTCACCATCTGGCAGTCCTGCGAACAAATATGGGTTTGGCCGATGCCAGGAGAACACTACCTGCCCCAATGCATAGTGCCAACTTTAAAGTTTTGTGGAGGAGAAATATAGATCTGGGGTTGTTTTTCATGGTTAAGGCTCCTTAGCTCCAGTGAAGGGAAATCTTAACGCTACAGCATGCAATGACATTCTAGACGTTTCTGTGCTTCCAACTCTGTGGCAACAGTTTGGGGAAGGCCCTTCCTGTTTCAGCATGACAATGCCCTGTGCACAAAGCAAGGTCTATACAGAAATGGTTTGTCAAGATCTGTGTGGAAGAGCTTGACTGGCCTGCACAAAGCTCTGACCTCAACCCAATCGAACACCTTTTGGGATGAATTTGAATGCCGACTGTGCGCCAGGCCTAATCACCCAACGTCAGTGCCTGACCTCACTAATGCTCTTGTGGCTGAATGGAAGCAAGTCCCTACAGCAATGTTCCAACATCTAGTGGAAAGCCTTCCCAGAAGAATGGAGGCTGTTATAGCAGCAAAGGGGGGACCAACGCCATATTAATTCCCATGATTTTGGATGTTCAACGAGCAGGTGTCCACATACTGTATTACACACTACATGACCAAACGTAAGTACAATGTTTCTTTCTACATGGGCTGACTGTGGCAAACTGCCTGTAAAATGTATACTCATGTCACTCATGGTATCTAAGAGTGTGTGTGGGGGGGGGTGTTTATTGACAGTTTGGTCCCTGAGGAGAGGGAGCGAGAGAAACAGAGGGAGTGCGTGTGTCCTGCAGGTGATGGGCTGTCAGTCAGACAGTGATGTTACTGGACCCCCTCTTCTCTCTTCCTTCATCTATCACACACACACACTCTACCTTGGGGGCAGAAGTCTAATTGAAGTAAATAGTGACATCGATGTCAGGTTGTCAGGTTGTGTGTGTGTATCTAACAAGGGGGATGTATTTTCTCTCAGTGTGAAGTCTGTTTTTGGGGGCTGTCTATAGTTATACATAAAGCTCTGGTGTGTGAATGCTGGTGTTCAAATTTTAAATTAAACCAAGCAATCACCCCAGAATCCAGATGTAGAGCATTCCCCACACACTCTCGACAGAGAGACAACCTATCCAATAGAATACCACTCTCTGCTGTCTCCAGAAGTGGAGGCACAACTTCCATTCACTCAAACCCTTAAATAGATGTACCTGTGGACAATCAGTGTGGCAGTCTGACAAACCTTTCCATTCAGTTAATTGTGTGTGTATACATCGATAACGGTGACATTTTCGACTTAAACTCGTTGAAGAAAGATTTAGCTCAGAGTATCAGAATCAACCAATAGGAAGCATTATGCAAAAAAAAAACATTTTAATTTTAATTGGGAGGTTCCGAGTTGTCTTGAAAGTAGCAAATGAGCCTATGATCCCAGAGTGATGGCTCACCACGGTGACGTCTGTGACACATCGGCGATCAACGAGGCGGCTCGACCGTATCGTGGTGCTTTTTTAATCATGATGTGATTAATGGAATCATCCCCGCATTAGAATTGCAAACGAGGCAGTGGAACAGCGGAGAGGGGAGGGTGGGTGGGTGGGTGGATGACCTGCGCTCCTTCCCAGCCCTGTCACACCATCATTACCTGAGATAATTGTTCAACATCATGTCGGAATCTATTTGATTTCTTTTTCTTTTTAATGAGAGCATTAATGAGCGCAGTAATGGGGATTTCCATCAGTAAAAGCACTGTCTCTATTCATTAAAGATGTTGAGTTATTCATAATGCTGCTGGCCAAGTCAGAGCTGTAACGTTATATCACAAACTGCAGTGAAGCTGGCATAGCAACAGTAGCCTTGAGGAACATAGATGGTGTGTGTGTGGCAGAGGTGGTTAGGTAACCTTGCCTGAGACCTGTAGACTTGCATAAGGCTCCCTAAGCTAATGCCTGGCCTTTAGCTCAGCAGGCTAACACGGTTTAGGGCTGTACAGACAACCCGGGTTCAAACCCAATTAGTCACATGTGTTCTCTATGTCAAAACACTTTGATGTTGGTTATATTTGGGCAAATATCTCCACTAACGGTGCTGAAAATATCCTCCGGTGGGTTTTATACAGGTAATGAAGTAACTGAATAACCCCTCACAACAGATTGTTGATAAACATGTCTTCTCTCTCCCTTCTGAATGCCCTACCAGGCTGTGGAGAGATTAGTGCTTCTATAGTATTACGTATCCTCATCATATCTAAGTGTCCCCCCCCCACATGGGTAGTCATTTATAGATCTGGTGGTCACAGGGAGATGGCTTTGGGCATGCAGTCAGCTTACATCTCCTCCACTATTGAGACATGTTTGGCTGCTTTTCCAAGGCTGTGTTGTCTGGTATAGGAAAAGTGTGGTGTGGATTATCAATAGGACAAAAACCGCAATGGGGCCATCATTAATGAGCAGGTTCATAAGGTGTTTGTTTTTGACGTAAGGTTAAGATTAGAGACTACCGTGGTGGTCTGAAAGATTCCTGTACGCAGGCTGGTAGTAGGAGTCGATCTAGTCAACAGGTTTCCTCGCCGGTTCTCACTCTCCTTTCTTTCTCTCTCCTCTGTCTCTCTTTTTCTTTTTTACAGGCTTTGTCACTGTTCTGTCCCCTCAAGGATGAGTACTGCAATTTACGAACACATTCCTCCTCCCATAGCCACTTTTCTATCTGAGGGTTTTTGGTAGTCTAGCGTCTATCTGTAATTCACCAGAGGCTTGAGAAATCTGAAGGCTCCTGGAATATTCAGATACAGAGGGAAGTGTCTAGGGAATATCAGTGGGAGTGGGGGGTGAGTGTGTGTGCTTTTTAGATGGAGGGTCCTTAGAGAAGATAAGAGGTTAGAGATGGTGGGAGAAGATGAGTGGGCGGTAGCTTGACCTCTCACCCTTCTTTCTCCTCTTCTCTCTCCTCCCGTTCTCTTTCCTCCTGTTCCTCTCCCTCTTAGCACGACAGCCTTGAGCAACAAATGCTGTGGCCATTCCACCTCTCACTGTGCCCTCCTCCTCCTCTCATTCTGTTCTCTTCTCTTCCTGCTTCCTTCCATCTCTGCATGTGCAGCTTTGCTCTCCTACATACCAGTGTCCCTTGGGTCCTGCAAGTTTTATCCTAATTCATTCCACACTAAACAGACATAAACCCTCAACACTCCCAGTCTTATACAACCCTACAGATGATCCCTGCCAGGGGCCTGTGAGTGACTAGAGGGGGAGATGGAGGCAGGCTGCTCTGAAGTTGAGAAATGCGTTTGTGTCTAAGTGTGTTTAGGGAGATGCGCCGACAAGTGTTTCAGCCCTTATCATGCAATAATTGCACATAATGCATCCATTTGTGAAAAAGATGAGGAATGGATATTAGTGAGTGCATGAGATCTGTGACATTGGATTGACTGACGTGATTTCTCTGGAGCCACCTGGTAAAAGTGCACAGATTTTTAATTGCACCAACAAACGCTAACTGGACATTTATTTTCTCAGTAGAACAAAACCTGATTAGCCAACAAATGGACACCAACTGGACTTAGTGGTTGTTGGCTGTTCTTTGGCATTTGTTGGACAGTCTGGACAGAGTGTACTATTTATCTCTGTGTGACAGTGTCTCATACAATTGTGTGAACCTATCCCGGCCCCCTTGTTAGACACACACACACACAATTTTGTTTTGCTATCCTTGTAGGGACCAAAGAATTGATTCCCATCCAAAATCCAAATTTTCTTAACCTAACCATAACCTTAAGCCTAACCTTAACCCCATAAAACTATGCCTTCCTATTTGTCTGAATTTTCCTTGTTTTACTATCCTTGTGAGGACTTCTGGTACTCACAAGGTTAGTTACACACACACACACAATGACAAAGAAAACGCCAAATAGATGAATCACTACATTTTGAAATGGCAAGCTGTTGATGAGCAGTCCAGTGGCAGTTGATGGAGATTTGGAGTGTTGGCTGTGGAGTACTCAACTTGGGTGGTTCCACCTATTTCACCTGTTTCTCTACTGATTCAGTCAAGTGATTCAGTTCAGTCAAATATAATTTGGGCTGCATGTTTAGTACGGTGCTGAAGAATATGAAATCACACTTAGGCCTGTTGTATTGAAAGAAAGAATACACTGTGATTTAAAACAGCATTCTGCTATTGATGTGTGTGGGTCCTTAAAGGAAACGTATTGTCTTTGTTTCAGATAAGATCAGTCTGGAGGGCATGGTGGTACAGAGAGCGGAGTGCAGACCAGCCGTCAATGAAAACTATATGAAACTGAAGAAGTGAGTGAAACAAAATTCAATACAATTTCAATATACAGTACCAGTCAAAAGTTTGGACACAGCTACTCATTTCAGGGTTTTTCTTTATTTGTACTATTTTCTACATTGTAGAATAATAGTGAAGACATAACAACTATAAAATAACACTCATGGAATCATGTAGTACCAAAAAGGTGTTAAACAAATGAAAAATACGTTTCATATACGAGATTCTTCAAAGTAGGCACCCTTTGCCTTGACAGCTTTGCACACTCTTGGCATTCTCTCAACCAGCTTCATGAGGTAGTCACCTGGAATGCATTTCAGTTAACAGGTGTGCCTTGTTAAAAGTTAATTTGTGGAATTGCTTTCCTTCTTAATGCATTTGAGCCAATCAGTTGTGTTGTGACAAGGTAGGGTGGTATACAGAAGATAGCCCTATTTGGTAAAAAACCAAGTCCATATTATGGCAAGAATAGCTCAAATAAGCTAAGAGAAATGACAGTCTGTCATTACTTTAAGACATAAAGGTCAATCAATCTGTAAAATTTCAAGACCTTTGAAAGTTTCTTCAAGTGGAGTCGCAAAATCCATCAAGCGCAAAGAGTTTTTATTTACTAACTCTATTTTATCAATGTACCAATCAGGCTTCAGGAAGAAGCATAGCACAATTACAGCAGCCATGAATGTTTTAAATGATATCACTGAAGCCTTTGACAAAAAAACAGCACTGTCTCACTTTTTATTGATCTCTCTCTAAGGCTTTTGATACAGTTGATCATGCTATTTTTTATTTATTTTGATTTGACCTTTATTTAACCAGGTAGGCAAGTTGAGAACAAGTTCTCATTTACAATTGCGACCTGGCCAAGATAAAGCAAAGCAGTTTGACACATACAACGACACAGAGTTACACATGGAGTAAAACAAACATACAGTAGAAACAAGTCTATATACGATGTGAGCAAATGAGGTGAGATAAGGGAGGTATAGGCAAAAAAAAGGCCATGGTGGCAAAGTAAATACAATATAGCAAGTAAAACACTGGAATGGTAGATTTGCAATGGAAGAATGTGCAAAGTAGAAATAAAAATAATGGGGCGCAAAGGAGCAAAATAAATAAATCAATTAAATACAGTAGGGAAAGAGGTAGTTGTTTGGGCTAAAATATAGGTGGGTTATGTACAGGTGCAGTAATCTGTGAGCTGCTCTGACAGTTGGTGCTTAAAGCTAGTGAGGGAGATAAGTGTTTCCAGTTTCAGAGATTTTTGTAGTTCGTTCCAGTCATTGGCAGCAGAGAACTGGAAGGAGAGGCTGCCAAAGAAAGAATTGGTTTTGGGGATGACAAGACAGATAAACCTGCTGGAGCGTGTGCTACAGGTGGGAGATGCTATGGTGACTAGCGAGCTGAGATAAGGGGGGACTTTACCTAGCAGGGTCTTGTAGATGACATGGAGCCAGTGGGTTTGGCGACGAGTATGAAGCGAGGGCCAGCCAACAAGAGCGTACAGGTCGCAATGGTGGGTAGTATATGGGGCTTTGGTGACAAAACGGATTGCACTGTGATAGACTGCATCCAATTTGTTGAGTAGGGTATTGGAGGCTATTTTGTAAATGACATCGTCAAAGTCGAGGATTGGTAGGATGGTCAGTTTTACAAGGGTATGTTTGGCAGCATGAGTGAAGGATGCTTTGTTGCGAAATAGGAAGCCAATTCTAGATTCAACTTTGGATTGGAGATATTTGATATGGGTCTGGAAGGAGAGTTTACAGTCTAACCAGACACCTAAGTATTTGTAGTTGTCCACGTATTCTAAATCAGAGCCGTCCAGAGTAGTGATGTTGGACAGGCGGGAAGGTGCGGGTAGCGATCGGTTGAAGAGCATGCATTTAGTTTAACTTGTATTTAAGAGCAATTGGAGGCCACGGAAGGAGAGTTGTATGGCATTGAAGCTTGCCTGGAGAGGTGTTAACAGTGTCCAAAGAAGGGCCAGAAGTATACAGAATGGTGTCGTCTGCGTAGAGGTGGATCAGATACTCACCAGCAGCAAGAGCGACCTCATTGATGTATACAGAGGAGAGAGTCGGTCCAAGAATTGAACCCTGTGGCACCCCCATAGAGACTGCCAGAGGTCCGGACAGCAGACCCTCCGATTTGACACACTGACCTCTATCAGAGAAGTAGTTGGTGAACCAGGCGAGGCAATCATTTGAGAAACCAAGGCTGTCGAGTCTGCCGATGAGGATGTGGTGATTGACAGAGTCGAAAGCCTTGGCCAGATCAATGAACACGGCTGCACAGTAATGTTTCTTATCGATGGCGGTTAAGATATCGTTTAGGACCTTGAGTGTGGCTGCACCCATGACCTGCTCTGAAACCAGATTGCATAGCAGAGAAGGTATGGTGAGATTCGAAATGGTCGGTAATCTGTTTGTTGACTTGGCTTTCGAAGACCTTAGAAAGGCATGGTAGGATAGATATAGGTCTGTAGCAGTTTGGGTCAAGAGTGTCCCCCCCTTTGAAGAGGGGGATGACCGCAGCTGCCTTCCAATCTTTGGGGATCTCAGACGACACGAAAGAGAGGTTGAACAGGCTAGTAATAGTGGTGGCAACAATTTTGGCAGATAATTTTAGAAAGAAAGGGTCCAGATTGTCTAGCCCGGCTGATTTGTAGGGGTCCAGATTTTGCAGCTCTTTCAGAACATCAGCTGAACGGATTTGGGAGTGCAGTGCTGTTGACCGGGGTAGGAGTAGCCAGGTGGAAAGCATGGCCAGCCGTAGAAAAATGCTTATTGAAATTCTCAATTATGGTGGATTTATCAGTGGTGACGGTGTTTCCTATCTTCAGTGCAGTGGGCAGCTGGGAGGAGGTGTTCTTATTCTCCATTGACTTTACAGTGTCCCAGAACTTTTTTGAGTTAGTGTTGCAGGAAGCAAATTTCTGCTTGAAAAAGCTAGCCTTGGCTTTTCTAACTGCCTGTGTATAATGTTTTCTAGCTTCCCTGAACAGCTGCATATCACGGGGGCTGTTCGATGCTAATGCAGAACGCCATAGGATGTTTTTGTGTTGGTTAAGGGCAGTCAGGTCTGGGTAGAACCAAGGGCTATATCTGTTCCTGGTTCTAAATTTCTTGAATGGGGCATGTTTATTTAAGATGGTTAGGAAGGCATTTTTTTTAAATATTCAGGCATCCTCTACTGACGGGATGAGATCAATATCCTTCCAGGATACCCCGGCCAGGTCGATTAGAAAGGCCTGCTCGCTGAAGTGTTTCAGGGAGCGTTTTACAGTGATGAGTGGGGGTCGTTTGACCGCTGACCCATTACGGATGCAGGCAATGAGGCAGTGATCGCTGAGATCTTGGTTGAAGACAGCGGAGGTGTATTTAGAGGGCAAGTTGGTTCGGATGATATCTATGAGGGTGCTCGTGTTTAAGGCTTTGAGGAGGTACCTGGTAGGTTCATTGATAATTTGTGTGAGATTGAGGGCATTAAGTTTAGATTGTAGGATGGCTGGGGTGTTAAGCATGTTCCAGTTTAGGTCGCCTAGCAGCACGAGCTCTGAAGATAGATGGGGGGCAATCAGTTCACATATGGTGTCCAGAGCACAACTGGGGGCAGAGGGTGGTCTATAGCAGACTGCAACGGTGAGAGACTTGTTTTTAGAGAGGTGGATTTTTAAAAGTAGAAGTTCAAATTGTTTGGGTACAGACCTGGATAGTAGGACAGAACTCTGCAGGCTATCTTTGCAGTAGATTGCAACACCGCCCCCTTTGGCAGTTCTATCTTGTCTGAAAAGGTTGTAGTTTGGAATTAAAATTTCAGAATTTTTGGTAGTCTTCCTAAGCCAGGATTCAGACACAGCTAGAACATCCGGGTTGGCAGAGTGTGCTAAAGCAGTGAATAGAACAAACTTAGGGAGGAGGCTTCTAATGTTAACATGCATGAAACCAAGGCTATTACGGTTACAGAAGTTGTCAAAAGAGAGTGCAAGGCACTGTAGGGCCTGGATTCACCTCTACATCGCCAGAGGAACAGAGGAGGAGTAGAATAAGGGTGCGGCTGAAAGCAATGAGAATTGGTCGTCTAGAACGTCTGGAACAGAGAGTAAAAGGAGGTTTCTGGGGGCGATAAAATAGCATCAAGGTATAATGTACAGACAAAGGTATGGTAGGATGTGAATACAGTGGAGGTAAACCTAGGTATTGAGTGATGAAGAGAGAGATATTGTCTCTAGAAACATCATTGAAACCAGGAGATGTCATTGCATGTGTGGGTGGTGGAACTAATAGGTTGGATAAGGTATGGTGAGCAGGACTAGAGGCTCTACCGTGAAATAAGCCAATAAACGCTAACCTGAACAGCAATGGACAAGGCATATTGACATTAAGGAGAGGCATGCTTAGTCGAGTGATCAAAAGGATCCAGAGAGTGGAGAGGTTGGTTGGGGGTCACGGCGATCCAGACAGCCAGCAAGGCCATCGGTAGCAAGCTAGCATAGGATGGACGTCTGTTATTAGCCACCTCTTGCGCTCCGTCAGTAGATTAGTGGGGTTCCGTGTGGTAGAAGGGACCAATCTAAATCACACAACAACAACAAAAATATAAACAATAGATATAGCTAGAGGCCCAAGAAGAAGAGAAAAATAAATTGTCCGATTATCTATTCAGATAGCAGCCGATAAGACAGCTAATGGCTAGCAGGCCGCAGATGGGCGCCCAGGCAACTAAGGCAGAGATTGTCGAGTGTAGGTCTTTCAGAGCATGCAGTTGCATGGTTTGCTAACTATCTGTCTGATACAACTCAATTTGATGGGCATATGTCTGTTAATAATGGTGTGCCCCAAGGCTCTGTACTTGACCCTCTCTTATTCACTATTTATATAAATGATTTAGACAAAAATGTCCAAAATGCGCAACTTCTTTTTATGTTGATGATAGTGTTATTTATTGTTGTGCCTCGTCTCTTACAAAAGCTTTCCAGAACTTGCAAACTGCTTTTTATACTGTTTAACATACCTTGTGTCAATTGAAGCTTATCCTCAATGCTGACAAAACTAAACTTATGGTGTTTTCTAAATCAAGAAATAGACCTCTGAACCTTTCACCTATTACTACCTGTCAGGGCAAGGAGATTGAGGTTGTAACCTCATATACATATATTGGAATTTTAATTGACGACGGCCTCTTTTAAATTGCATATTTAACAACTTACAAAAACAAATTGAAGCTGAAGTTGGGATTTTATTTTAGGAATAAGGCCTGTTTTTCTTTTGAAGCCAGAAGAAGGCTAGTATCAGCTATATTTATGCCTTTACTAGACTATGGGGATATTTTATATATGAAGTGTTTGAGATCAATTGACACCCTTTACCATGGCACTTTGAGATTTATTTTAAACTGCAAAATCCTTACGCACCACTGCACTTTGTATACGAGGGTTGGCTGGCCTTCTCTAGCCACTCGTAGGCTCAGGCACTGGTATACTTTTATTTACAAAGCCATTTTGGGTTTACTACCTTTTTATTTTTTATTTGGCCATTTTTATTGTTCAGAAATGTGGTGGGTACTCTCTTCGTTCGCTGGACTTTATCCTGCTAACTGTTCCAAATGTCCGAACTGAATTTGGTAAAAGGGCTTTATGTACTCTGCGCCATCGTCTTGGAACGCCTTACAAAATACTTTTAAACTGGAAGAACTTGTCCCAATTGGTGTTTTTAAATCACTGATGAATGATCTTGAGACTGATTTCCTGACCTGTCAATGTTTTTAATTTGCTGTTTTTGATTTTGTTATACTCTTGTGAATTCTATGGTTTTTACTAGATTACTTGTAGTTTTTCATGTTTGTCTGTCATTTTTGTAATGACTTGGTGCTGCCCATCTTGGCCAGTACGCTCTTGAAAAAGAGATTTTAAATCTCAATGAGCCCTTCCTGGTTAAATAAATCAACAAAACAATGATGAAACTGGCTCTCATGAGGACCGCCACAGGAAAAGAAGACCCAGAGTTACCAGCCTCAGAAATTGCAGCCCAAATAAATGCTTCACAGAGTTCAAGTAACAGACACATCTCAACATAAACTGTTCAGAGGAGACTGCGTGAATCAGGCCTTCATGGTCAAATTGCTGCAAAGAAACCACTACTAAAGGACACCAATAAGAAGAGGCTTGCTTGGGCCAAGAAACACGAGCAATGGACATTAGACTGGTGGAAATCTGTCCTTTGGTATGATGAGTCCAAATTTGAGATTTTTGGTTCCAACCGCCATGTCTTTGTGAGATGCAGAGTAGGTGAACAGATGATCTCTGCATGTGTGGTTCCCACCGTGAAGCATGGAGGAGGAGGTGTGGGGGTGCTTTGTTAAGGACACTGTCTGTGATTTATTTAGAATTCAAGGCACACCTACAGGTTGTGTAAGGACTGTTTGACCAAGCCGGAGGGTGATGGAGTGCTGCGTCAGCTGACCTGGCCTCCACAATCACCCAATGTCAACCCAATTGAGATGGTTTGGGATGAGTTGCACCGCAGCGTGAAGGAAAAGCAGCTAACATGTGCTCAGCATATGTGGGAACTCCTTCAAGACTGTTGGAAAAGCATTCCACGTGAAGTTGGTTAAGAGAATGCTAAGAGTGTGCAAAGCTGTCATCAAGGCAAACGGTGACTACTTTGAAGAATCTCAAATATATAAAATATATTTTGATTTGTTAAACACTTTTGCTTACTACATGATTCTATATATGTTATTTCATAGTTGTGTCTTCACTATTGTTTTACAATGTAGAAAATAGTAAAAATAAAGAAAAAACATTTGAATGAGAATGTGTGTACAAACTTTTGACTGGTACTGTAATTAGGTGACAGTAAAATAAAGCATCACCAATAGGCTATTTCTCCTGGTTTCATTTCTGAGTGAGATTAGTAGATGTGGGAGGAACAGTATCCACAGCGAACTCCAAGAGAATATCTAATAATGGTGTATAACTGTTCTCAATTCAGTTTTATGGGAGCAGAGGTTGGCAGGGATTGCTATAGCAACTATTCCTTGTGTGCTATGGAAACTGTTCTCTCTCCTGTGTGTTATTTTTTTTATGTATTAGGGGTAGATCTGCTTTAATATTGCAGATAGAGTGTAGCTTCCATCAATGTAATTGTCTGCATCATTTCCAATCCTCCATATGTATGTATGTATTTATTTATTTATATTAGATATATATATATATATATATTTATTTATTTATTTATTTATATATATTTATTTATTTATTTATTATTATCATTTTTTTACAGTACAAGGCAAAAGTTTGGACACCAACTCATTCATTCTTTATTTTCGCAATGTTCTACATTGTAGAATAATAGTTAAGACATCAACTATAAAAGAACACATATGGAATCATGTAGTAACCAAAAAAGTGTTTAACAAATGAGATTCTTCAAAGTAGCCACCCTGTGCCTTGATGACAGCTGTGCATTCTCTCAACCAGCTTCATGGGGTATGCTTTTCCAACCGTCTTTCCCACATATGTTGAGCACTTGTTGGCTGCTTTTCCTTACACCCTTACACAACCTGGAGGTGTTTTGGGTCATTGTCCTATTGATAAACAAATGATAGTCCCACTAAGCACAAACCAGATGGGATGGTGTATCACTGCAGAATGCTGTGGTAGCCATGCTGGTTAAGTGTGCCTTGAATTCTAAACAAATCACAGATGGTGTTACCATTAAAGCACCTCACACAACACATCACCTCCTCCATGCTTCACAGTGGGAACCACGCATGCGGAGATCATCCGTTCACCTACTCTGCGTCTCACAAAGACACACGATTGGAACCAAAAATCTCAAATTTGGACTCATCAGACCAAAGGACAGATTTCCGCCGGTCTAATGCCCATTGCTGAGAGTTTCTTGGCCCAAGCAAGTCTCTTCTTCTTATTGGTGTCCTTTGGTAGTGGTGTCTTTGCAGCAATTCAACCATGAAGGCCTGATTCACACAGTCTCCTCTGAACAGTTGATGTTGAGATGTCTGTTACTTGAACTCTATGAAGCATTTATTTGGGCTGCAATTTCTGATGCTGGTAACTCTAATGAACTTATCTTCTTCAGCAGAAGTAACTCTGGGTCTTCCCTTCCTGTAGCGGTCCTCATGAGAGCCAGTTTCATCATAGCGCTTGATGGTTTTTGCGACTCCACTTGAAGACACTTTCAAAGTTCTTGAAATGTTCCGGATTGACTAACCTTAATGTCTTAAAGTAATGACAGACTGTTTATTTTTGCTTATTTGAGCTGTTTTTGTCATAATATGGACTTGGATTTTTACCAAATAGGGTCATCTTCTGTATACCATGCATAGCTTGTCACAACTCAATTGATTGGCTCAAATGCATTATTTCAGGGTTTTACTTTTTATAAATGAGCAAAAAATTCTAAAAAACATTTTTTTTTTATGGGATATTGTGTGTAGATTGAGGGTTGGGGGGAAACATTTAATCAATTTTAGAATAAGTCTAATGTAACAAAATGTGGAAAGAGTCAAGTGGTCTGAATACTTTCCGAAGGCACTGTGTATATAAGTAATTATTTAAAAAAATATTTTCCTTTATAATTTTCCCCTAACCTTACCCTAATTGGAGTAAACGAATGGACACCACCTCTTAAGTTTATACATGCCATATACATTTTCCGGACAGTTTTGTTTGTTTTTAAGCTACCCTCAACCCCTTCCTTCTATCTCCAAAGACCATCCAGTTAGATATCTATTTGACATATTTTTTTAAATGTGCTGTTTCACAAAAGTTCTGAACCTATATACATTTTATGGACACAGTATATTTTACAATAGTTATCTTGTTGTTATTATTCCCACCCTTCAGCTCCACTCAACCCCTCCCGTCTATCTCTTAACACAATCCAGTTTGGATTTCTATTTGCTATATATTTTTCAACTGAGCTGTGATGTTTCACAAAAGTTCTGAACCTTTCAATTCTCATAGTTTCTACAGATTGTAAATTAAAGATAACAATTTTGCTAAAAGTATTATTATTATTGATCGATTGACTATGACTTTTCAGTTAGCTCCAGGTAAATGTTGCAATTCTTCAGCCATTCCTGGACCTGTGACCAAAAAAAGCTACATATGGACAGCACCAAAACAAATTATTTTAAGGATTGTCTCTTCGCAGCAAACTCTGCAGAGCTGGGATGGTTGTATCCCCCATATACAGTTCAGGTTGGAGTCATTAAAACCCGTTTTTCAACCACTCCACAAATGTCTTGTTAACTAACTATAGTTTTGGCAAGTCGATTAGGACATCTACTTTGTGCATGACACAAGTAATTTTTCCAACAATTGTTTACAGACAGATTATTTCATTTAAAATGCACTGTATCACAATTCCAGTGGGTCAGAAGTTTAAATACACTAAGTTGACCGTCTTTAAACAGCTTAGGAAATTCCAGAAAACTATGTCATGGCTTTAGAATCTTCTGATAGGCTAATTGACATAATTTGAGTCAATTTGAGGTGTACCTGTGGATGTATTTCAAGGCCTACCTTCAAACTCAGTGCCTCTTTGCTTGACATCATGGGAAAATCAAAATAAATCAGCCAAATTCTAGACCTCCACAACATTGGTTCATCATTGGTAGCAATTTCCAAACACTTGAAGGTACCACGTTCATATGTACAAACAATAGTATGCAAGTATAAACACCATGGGACCTAGCAGCCGTCATACCGCTCAGGAAGGAGACGCGTTCTGTCTCCTAGAGATGAAAGTACTTTGGTGCAAATCAATCCCAGAACAACGGCAAAGGACCTTGTGAAGATGCCACTGCTCCAAAACCGCCATAAAAAAAGCCAATACGGTTTGCAACTGCACATGGGAACAAAGATAATACTTTTTGGAGAAATGTCCTCTGGTCTGATGAAACAAAAATAGAACTGTTTGGCCATAATGACCATCGTTATGTTTGGAGGAAAAAGGGGGAGGCTTGCAAGCCGAAGAACACCATCCCAACCGTGAAGCACGGGGTGGCAGCATCATGTTGTGGGGGTGCTTTCTGCAGGAGGGACTGGTGCACTTCACAAAATAGATGGCATCATGAGGTTGGAAAATTATGTGGATATATTGAAGCAAATTCTCAAGACATCAGTCAGGAAGTTAAAGCTTGATCGCAAATGGGTCTTCCAAATGGACAATGACCCCAATCATACTTCCAAAGCTGTGGCAAAATGGCTTAAGGACAACAAAGTCAAGGTATTAGAGTGGCCATCACAAAGCCCTGAACTCAATTCTATAGAAAATTTGTGGGCAGAACTGAAAAAGCGTATGCGAGCAAGGAGGCCTTACAAACCTGACTCAGTTACACAAGCTCTGTCAGGAGGAATGGGCCAAAATTCACCCAACATATTGTGGGAAGCATGTGAAAGGCTACCTGAAAGGTTTGGCCTAAGTTAAACATCTTAAAGGCAACGCTACCGAATACTAATTGAGTGTATGTAAACTTCTGACCCACTGGGAATGTGATGAAAGAAATAAAAACTGAAATAAATCACTCTACTATTATTCAGACATTTCACATTCTTAAAATAAAGTGGTGATCCTAACTGACATAAGACGGGGTATCTTTACTAGGATTAAAGGTCAGGAATTGTGAAACTGAGTTTAAATGTATTTTGCTAAGGTGTATGTAAACTTCTGACGTCAACTGTATATACATTCTATTGGTTGCAATAATTTTTATAATCATTTTAAATTGAAAAAAATCTTATTTTTAAGTTGTCATTTTGCATATCAGTTCATAAACCAAGTGACATGGAATGTGGCATCAAACATCTCTTCCTAGCTATTTTGCCATCTATATGGCACAGCTGTAAAAAATAAAAAAAGGTTCCTTTATATTCATCTGATATACTGACAAGTTCTTTACTTCTTGCTTCTCTCAATAATACCCTGTCTTCATTCATTTTAATAATTTCTCAGGTTCTCTCAAACAGTTCTGTGACAGTGTTCTAGAATGTATCCTCCTCTCCTCAGATTACAGATTGAGGTGTCTACCAAGCCCCAGCGTCTGACCGAGCAGATGGACAGGGCTGTCACTAACAACTTCAAGCCTGTATCCAACCATGTTAATAACGTAAGAACACTACCATATCACATGTTCAAATCAGTGTGTATCTGCTTGCATGCACCTGAAGGTTCCATATCTTTGTAGTGTTGGATCAATACACATTTGGAACTGTAATGTGCACTTCTACCATGCTCCCTCCTTGCCCCTGTGTGGGTTTTCCGTGGGTTGTTTTGTGTAGGTGGAGTATGAGAAGAAGAAGAGGGCTGAAGGTAGGATGGTGAGGGCAGACAGACAGCAGGTGATGGACATGCTCTTCTCCGCCTTTGAGAAACACCAGTACTACAACATCAAAGACCTGGTGGAGGTCACCAAGCAACCTGTGGTTAGTCACACAAACAGCAACCTGTTCACTGTCCTGTCTGATTTCATTACCATAAGTGAGTATGCGCTGCGAGCGGTTCTGCTCAGCCTTCCAAGATCGATTACACTCCACCACTGTAACCTTCTCTCTCCAGGATCGATTACACTCCACCACTGTAACCTTCTTTCTCCAGGATTGATTACACTCCACCACTGTAACCTTCTTTCTCCAGGATTGATTACACTCCACCACTGTAACCCTCTCTCTCTAGGATCGATTACACTCCACCACTGTAACCCTCTCTCTCCAGGATCGATTACACTCCACCACTGTAACCCTCTCTACCCAGGATCAATTACACTCCACCACTGTAACCCTCTCTCCCCAGGATCGATTACACTCCACCACAGTAACCCTCTCTACCCAGGATCGATTAGACTCCACCACTGTAACCCTCTCTACCCAGGATCGATTAGACTCCACCACTGTAACCCTCTCTACCCAGGATCGATTAGACTCCACCACTGTAACCCTCTCTCTCCAGGATCGATTAGACTCCACCACTGTAACCCTCTCACCCAGGATCGATTAGACTCCACCACTGTAACCCTCTCTCTCCAGGATCGATTAGAGTCCACCACTGTAACCCTCTCTCTCCA